>NC_091457.1:70201463-70443963 GCF_027789765.1 Dendropsophus ebraccatus
TATAGTAACAGTGCGGGCGTTTAAAATTTCTGTCCCGTACATCTCCGGGTGGTCTGGGGCTGTATTTGAAAACCACTTACGGTCTTATCGTAAGAGTCCGGCCGTAGTGTCATGATGTGTCTTGGCTTGTTTGGCCCCGCTCAAAAGCATGTAATTGATTCATGAATCTGCCCCGGGCCAAATAAGCACACCCACATCCCTATAAAATCTCGCCCACTCGCGAAGTACGCCCATATGCTTTGTAGTGTTTTGAATGCCAAAAAAATAAAAAAAAGATGTCTGATGGCGCTAATAATGCGCCCTATGGGCCAGCCCGGCGTATGAGGCTGCGCCGCAAGCACCAGCTCGTGGTGCTTCGATCCTGTGGAAGATGCGTAATTATTACCAGCGTTGTGTGTGTAGTCTCTAATATTTTTTTTTTTTTTTTTTTTTAAAGCTTTATGTAACTTATTTCAAACTAGCCTTACAAACTGTTTAGGCTTATAATCCGTAAAAACATTGATTTAAATGTATTGTTTATGCAAGCTCCCTTAAGTACTGTTGACCAAAGGTCCTTAAATGCAACTGTGTAATAATTTTGTGACTAATTGAGATGTCTTAAAAATAATAAATTAATTTTTTAAAAATTCTTCTCAGAGGCAAAAAGACGCAGAGCAGCGCCGTCTGCAGGAGGTGGGACGGCGAGATATTGGGTCCACCCCATCAATGTTCGGAGGGAGACCCGGGGCCACATTGGTTGCCTGTATGATGATTTGCGACGGTATGTCGATTTGAATACATCAAAGTCGTCAAATCTTTGAATGTAATATTGCAAATGTAAAGGTTACTGTCCACAAATGTTTACCCCAAAGTCCATAATTTTATTATGTTTTTTGTTTATCCTTACAACGTTTGATGTTAATTTCAACATTTGTAAACCGTATGACATCTTCCTATGATGTGTGTTTGTGTGTAATATTAGTGATCAATTTTTTCTTAATTTGTTGCAGACATCCTGACAAGTTCCAGGACTTCGTGCGCCTGCCTATGGAGGCCTTTGATAATTACTTTCCATTTTGACCCCACATCTCCAGAGACAGGACACCTACATGCGGAAATCCATCCCTCCTGTGGGACGTCTGCTCATAACGTTAAGGTGAAGATGCTTTATTTTAATGCGAACTATTTGTTCATGTAATTGTAGTAAATCTAATATAGTGTTAAAATATGTAATAATTTAATATGTAGCTGAATGTGAAATAGAATCATAAAATACTATTTTTCATTTTTCACAGATTCTTGGCGACAGGGGAGAGTTATGTATCGTTGCACCTCCAATTCAGGGTTGGTACGTCCACCATCTCTGGAATTGTGAGGTGCACGTGCGCCGTGATCTGGGAGCATTTGCAGCCCATCGTGATGCCCAGTCCGACCCGGGAGATTTGGTTGCAGTCAGCAGCAGGCTTTCAGTCTGTGGCCAATTTCCCCAACTGTATAGGGGCGGTTGATGGTAAGCACATACGTGTGAAGCAACCACCGCGATCAGGATCACAGTATTTCAATTATAAGAAATTTTTTTCTGTGGTCCTGATCGCGGTTGTTGATTCCACGTATCGTTTCCTTGCCATCGACGTCGGCTCCTATGGCAGTACTGGGGACTCCCGGGCGCTACTGAGATCAGAGTTTGGCGGCGCATACTCTTAGATCACGTGACTCTACCTCCTCCCACTCCTCTTCCGGGTACCACGCATCCCGCTCCATTCGTCATGGTAGGGGATCAAGCCTTCCCTTTACTCAACAACCTGCTGCGCCCTTACCCACGGAGAGGGCTGGATGAACGGGGGGAGACTATTTACCGGAGGCTGAGCCGGGCACGTAACTTCGTGGAGTGCGCCTTCGGGATCATGACTAGTCAGTGGAGAGTGTTTACCACTGCCCTGCAGTTGAAATTGGCCACAGTTGACATGGTCATAAAGCTGCCTGTGTTCTCCACAACTACCTTCGGGACTATGCTCCCACCCCGGAGGTGAACGTGGAGACACTGCCAGCTTTTAGTGCCCCTATCAACTATGGCCAAGGGAGACAACTCAACCGCGGGATAGTGGTCAGGAACCTCTTTGCTGACTACTTCATGACTCCTGAAGGCGCCGTGCCCGTGCCCCTTTCACAGCCTCCCTTATGAGCCACGGCCACAGGACTGATGTTTTCCCGCATGTATGTCACCTGTCTCTGGGATGTGTGTTTTTTTATTTTCTTGTTGTTTGAACCCGATGTATTGGTTGATATTTAATTTCATTCTCTTTTTACTAAAACAAAAAATATATTTCTTATTCGACTAAACAATGTGTCTGCCTTTTCAATGTATGTAAAACATGTTGTGTGTTCCCACATAGTAGTGTTCGAAAATACACATTACCTCACTCGATATACTACTGGCCAGTAATTATCGAGCATGGTCACATCATGCTAATGTTAATTGTATAGTCCTTTGAACCTAGTGTGCTGAAAGATTGATGTGATCAAAACATGTGCATTTCCTATGGAGTGACCAGCAGGGTGCGCACTATATGTCTAACTTTCTAGTGTGGGATATGTAACAGGATCTGATATCTTCTAGTGCCACAGTCCATCTCACTTCTTAACAATCACTATTAACACACCACATATATCCCTCCACACATCACCCAGGTGCGCCAGCTGGATGTGGTCTACTTAGGTTGCGGTTCAAAAATATTATTTTATCATCCATTTTTTTTCTGTAAAACACAGAAGAGTGTATTCAAAGATTAGAAATCTCGCTCTTTACTTGATCACCTGTTCCTTGTCTACAGTCATCTCCTGGATTCTTATCCAAAATCCATCACATCAATCTGCCAGTGTAAACGCTACATTATGTAGTTTATTGTGTGTACGTTTATATATCCTCCACTTTGTACATAATGACCACATGCTGGATGTCCTGCAGGAGGAGATTTCTACTACCATCGGACATAGAGCTCTATGTGGAAATGATAGTGTCATGATAATAACATTAATGTCCCAAAATATGTTAGTGCTCATCACAAGCCTCTCCTGCTCTGCCCACTTCCTGCCTTGGCCACAGATGTCAGCATAGAGCAGGCTCAGACCTCAAAAAGAAGGAATCGCAGCATTCACTACATCTTCGCTAGTGGCTTCACAATACGTGTATTTCACTCAGTATAGCTAACAAAAACAGCAGTGGATTCTAAACACCCAAAGGATCTCGACACAATGTTTTAATGTTGTGGATGTGCGCCATTAAAACACTAAATAAGGACATTTCCAAATAACATCCATTCTTAGAAAAAACTTAGCAATATTTCACTTTAAATGGCGCACAGCCACTCTATTTCTACATTGTGTGAACACAGCCTTTGTGTTTTTAAGCCACTACTGGTTTTGTTAACAATACTGACCAAAATATACTGACTCAAATACACGTATTGTGAACCTACTACGAACATGTAGTGAATGTTGCGATTCCTTGTTTGTCATGTATGACAGTGCTCTCTGCTGCCATCTGTGGCCAAGGCAGGAAGTGGCCACAGCAGGAGAGTGTTGGCCTGATAAATGAAATACTTAACTACATATAATATTTCCTATCATGACACATTCATTTTAACACATACAGCAATGTCTCACATATGATTAGAAATATTCTCCTGAAGGACATCCAGCATGTGTTCATTTTCTACTAACGTAAAGCATACAACAAAATTTATAAGACACAATAGCAACATTCAATACAGCTTTCTATGCAAACAAAGTCCACTAAGTATTTTGAAGCGTATTTCGTAGTTCCTTAGTGGCAGTCAATAATCATTTGTTTTTTTAAACCCTTAAACACTAAAACATAAACAAGTAAAAAATAAGATTTCGGGAAACAACAAGATATGTCGCAATGGATTTATTACATGTCAAAAAATAAAACATTCACATGATAGTGTGTGTGGGTGGATGTGGCGAGGGTGTGTGGAGACTACTTTGGACCATGTTGACAGAAGTTAGAATAGTGTGCAGAGGCAATAGTGTGGGCAATATGTGAAGGACACAGCCAGCCTGACTGTATTCTGGCACCACAAAAATAAAAGGGACATCCCAATCCCCCCAAGCTGTTATTGTCATCCCTAGCTAATGTGATGCCAGACCTTCTAAACAGTGTGTTATTGATGTGGTCCTGGTGCACACAAATGTTAGGAAATTATAATGCTAGTAAGGCGCGGTTGGCACTAAGGCCCTACAGTGTAGCAGACAAGGGGTGGTGTTGGTGTAGCTGAGGAGAGGGAGTGCGGAACAAACACAAATGTTGTTGGACGGTCAAGGCACATGTCACTCTCTCTCGCCAGGCTCCACAGGACCCTCTTGACATCTTGGTGGTGGAGTCCTGGCCAACCCCTCTGCCAGATTAGGTTCTTCATTCTCTTCATCCGATGAGGCCTCTGCTGGTTGCTGAACTACTTGTGGTCTGAGGAGAAAACAACACTGGTCACTATCTAAGATGGCACTTTTGTTTAAGGACATATTTTAGCCAGATAACTAAATGGAGGCATCCAATGCAGGATTACACTCTGCCTGCTTTCACACTATTTTCTATGTACGAGGTGCCACACTAGAACTTTTTACAATATATTCACACACTGTTGACCCAAAATGTGGGTCTTCACAAGGCCACCCGAGTGGAACATTAGTTTACTCTATGGACACATTGCGTACATTGTTTAAACATTATGAAGACAGTCCACGCTATTGGCATAACTGCCATTTCATGTTCTGGATTAGATCCTGGAGGGATCAAAAGCTGTCCCAAAGCGGTTAGGCCAGGCTGCATTTGTTAGTTATCTGGTGTCCAGCAGGGGGCGCCTCATCTTACCGAAATCGAGATTACTCTAAAGTGTTCACTAAATATACTGCTCCCCCTGCTGGAGCCTCGATGTATACAATCTATATAAATCTAACACATGTCTATGTCTGCACACATAAGACACTGAGCTACTTCCGTCATCATCTGCTCCTACCATGGACACATGCAATTAACACACACACTTACCTGCGGCGTCTGGGGGAATTCAAAATGAAACGCAGCATTGGGGCAAAACGCAAAGCGGCCAGTTCTTCTTGGGCGGCCCCACGCCTGATCAGCTGCCGTCGCTGCCTGATGAATCGGTCCCTCACACTGGACCACCTGGTCTCCACATAGTTAGCTTCAAGCAAAAGCATCCACACATTAGGAATATATCAGCGTCAGGTGACCATAACACTCGAGTTAATGGTTTGCCACAGTGGCTAAACAACTTACCAATTATCCATTGCTGTAATCTAGTATGCTGGTCCCAATCTGGGTATACAATCCGGGCAACCTCCCTCCATGCGGCACTCCGTGTTAGCCGGCTTCTGTACCCAGGCGCAGGGCCGTCCCATAGCACTGGCCGAGCATGGACCTGAAAATCCAAAATAATTACAGTAACGTCTTAGAAATTATTAGTCAATAAGGTCATAGCTACTACACCCATGTCACATGCTACAACGCCATGTTTGATTGTAAATAGTACGTCACTTATGTGGGTGGGGTCTCCAGCTTCACCTGCAGCCAACTCCCTCCCTCCATGATGTTTGCTGGCGCCACATATCATATACACAGTACACTACTACTCACATCATGTCCTCATAGTATTTGCCCTAAATATATGTGCTTACTACTAGGGAATGGGAAGGCCACAATCCGGCGCGGGGGTCTGGGATCGGATAGCGACACGGGGGGACACGCCTCCTCTCTGTAGTCTCGCCACCTCAGCACTGGGCGTAGCGGGGGTGGGGGGGGGTTAACTATTGCGTGTCGTGTGCTCGGCGAATTGCTATGTGACACCATGTAACGATGCTCAGCTTACCCATTTCTGTCCGGCATTGTCACGTCGTAAGCCGCTGCACTACAAGTGCCATAATGGTCGGCCACGCCTCTTTGAACGTGGCTGCTGCGGATTGTGTGTGCTTCCGACGTTACAACGCCTGACAAAGTACAAAGCAGAGCAGCGCTAAAAGCCAAAATACTCATTAGCCGAGCAGTGAACAGAATTAGCACAGCACACCAAACACTCCGGCTAAACAACAACCCCGCTACGCACACTGATGACGTGCATGTACTACAGAGAGGGGGCGTGTCCACGCTGTGTCGCTAGCCTATAGCATCATCAGCCTGCGCCGGATCTTGTGCGTGATTTGCGTACTATTTAAGCGACCTCCTTATGATGACACTATCAGCACATTATATGGTAGGATTTCTACTATGTATGTGCCGCCAACAACCATCATGGAGGGAGGAGGGAGGAGGGAGGAGGGAGGAGGGAGGAGGGAGGAGGGAGAAGGGAGAAGGGAGAGAGTTCGCTGCACGGCCATCTCGCTAAGAGCAATCCTAAGTCACGCCCTGTTTGCCCAACAACATGTGCTATTACAAGGACAATTCCTCGACCAGCCATTACTTACAAATCTCGCCTAAAATACGATGTGCGTTACATGGTCCGAAAGAGCTAACACATTCACAGATTTGGAGGAGACACACACATCTGAAAAGACTCATGCAGTCATTGCTGGATTTCAAGCGCCCCCCTGATGGCAAACACATAGGAATTACACACAATCGTACTTACATAAACTACTCGGAGCGATGTATCGTGCCACTAAATGACTATAGACAATCGTACACATAAAATAAATATTATCTAGCATCTATTGATCATTACATAATCGATTTGTTTTCACTAAATTATTTACCACTTAAACAGGATGCAATTACAGATGTGACTTTTGGACATCACAAAAAGCGATATAAAAGACAAGACTTGTAAATTACATGTATGTAAATGTGACTCACACAACAAATGACAGTCATACATTAAGTCACGGCCACACAACTATCTTCTCCGAGTCCAAAGGACGATCGAAATCTTTCTATCGATGATCTTATCTATGTATAAAGCACTCCCAACAGCTCCAGAAAATACTTACTTCACTGATCAGCTGGCCGACGGCTATAACAGACCGATCAGGATACATCTCGGGCTCCATGAATCACTCCGGCTTTGTTGTCCAAATCACTTCTTCTTCCAGCGACGGTTTTCAAAGTGCAGATTCTTACAATGCAGACACATCCTAAATAACCTTGGCTTCTACCCATAGGAACTCAAAATGATACATTTGTTATCTCCATCCAGTCACGGACACGGCCTAGGTGAAGCCTGGACACAAACAGTTGTTACATTCATCCCTGTATTTTGAGTTATATTTAAAAATATACAAGGACAATTACAAAATAAGACCGTGAGAAATGTGTGGCAAACAATATTTCTCTCATGGCTAAGCTTCAAATAAATAATTCCTTTCTTCTATCATCCTATGTCAAGGCCAAATGGCAATCCTGCTCTCATCACACAGGTGCAACTAGCCACAGTGCAGGGTGGCACTCAGATACATGCACTAACAATGCTATATAACATTTGGCCACTTCTCCAAGAAATGGACCACAAACACAACATTCCTTTCCCTTCCGGCCCAAAAGGCACCTGCAAAGGTCCAGGACACATGTCCACTCTCTGACAAGGCCGAGAGCACACCTGTACCAACGATACCTCATACCCAGCCCTCAGGCCAGGCACTCACTGGTCGTCAGTTAACTGCAAACTAAGGTGTAATCTCCAGAAGGAGAAAACTGGTGCTCAGCCATGAAATGACCACAGAACAACACGTTTGTTATTCCTAGATTCATTCCTTACACCCCTTTGTTTGCACCATGTCGTACCTGCTTGCCGCTTGGGCCCCACGATTTCTGTGATCCATTCTATATTGGAGCTACCGAACCGGTGGATCAGCCCAGCCACTATCTCCATATGTGAGCGAACACACTCATTTACATATGCAAATAACCAGCCCTTGGCGGCAAAGGCCACTGTTGACTAGAAATCAACGTTAGTTTTCACTTTGGTTACTGACAGGGTTACGAAATTTTGAATTACCATATGAAATAGAGGCTTTGTATTCAGACTGATAAAGTGTTGCCATCTGTATACATGGCTAAAATAGGCATGTCGCATTAATGCAAATCATTACGCGAAACAAAGTGCACAACCAGCTAAGCTTTTTCTGGGAGAGGTGAAAAAATGAGAGATTATATAAATACACAAGGAATTTTATTCAAAAACATTCTCAGACTTGCCAAGCAATATGATGTCACAATAGTAAAGTCAAAGTTAGATTAGGACAGAGGGGGAAGGGCGCATGAAGCTGCAGCTTACTGCAGACAGATCATTGCATTCTGCTGCAGGCTCCCAAAGGCCGATCTCGTGGGCCAGTCTAGGAGCAGACTATCAGATATTCATCCAGCACACACTGAGTCAATGATTAGCGTAGTGACACAACATGTTAATAAAAGCCTGAGACTTGTG
The DNA here is from genome assembly GCF_027789765.1 of Dendropsophus ebraccatus. Classification (NCBI taxonomy): domain Eukaryota; kingdom Metazoa; phylum Chordata; class Amphibia; order Anura; family Hylidae; genus Dendropsophus; species Dendropsophus ebraccatus. The sequence continues at coordinate 70,209,896 of NC_091457.1, forward strand.
GGAAATGTTACATATATATCGTCAACACATCCATTAACTGCACTATGTGCAAAGGCCAAACCAATACAAACATAATAATGGTTAATTTTTAGCTTTTTAAACTGAAAACATGTGAATAGATCCTTGATGTATCCTTGGCAAGGCTTTAGGCCTCTCCATGTGTGAAAATGTGGATTTTATTCTAGGATACAGTACATTGTGTAAGCGCGCGGTACTTTAGTAACCTTGAGCCAAATCACTACATTACACCTCCCAATCGAGAGAGAACAACGCAGATGTGTGTGGAAGAATGTCAACTATTCGACTTACACACACACACAATGTAGCATTGTTTTCTCCAGGCCAAATGTAGTTTGGATTTTATTGTTGATCATTAAAATACTTATAATGTTGAATTAAATATTATATCTAAAATAATTTTACACCAAACTCTGCATGTTCTGTATGAAATATCACATTAAACCCATTATTGTGTATAAAGGTTAACAAAAAGGATACATTTCACAAATCAACCTTCTGTGCAAGATGCTGAGTCAAACATAGGCAACAAAAGTCAGTAATGGATGTAAAAACCGGACACATCAGACACTTGCATTTAGGAACTCATCTATTTGTATGACAGTCCTTTTTTTTCCTTATTGACGTTTAAATGTAGTGACATATTGGTTCTGCTAACAAGGGCCCCTACACACAAGAACCATTCGCCCTGGAGATAGCTAAAGGAAAGACATTATGATTTTACTTTTTTCTATAGATTCTTTTAAATGAGGATCTTAGCAAACTGTTTTTTCAAACAGAGTGTACCATGTCACCCCGGTAAGGTGTCCTCAGGGACATGGACCCTACTCTACCCTAACACAAAATGACCTCTCTGGGCCTGAAAAAGGAGACCACTTGCCATAAACCAAAAAAAAAAAAAAATAAAACAAAAAAAAATACAAATAGAAAAATTAAACCAAAAAAATATAATAATATTATGATGTATTGCCTCATACATCACATAGTAGAAATCATAAACGTCGTGGGTAACGAGATGTCCGAGAGCGCCGTCCACGCCGTGGCTGGCGCCTAGGAACGGCCCTAGTACCCTCAGATGGAGGGGGCATGGCACCAGGTGGCTCTCGGGACAATGCTGGGGGGACAAGGGGGGAGAGAGGTGGGGGCACAGGTGGGGGCGCAGTGGTCTCGGGGAAAAGAAAGCCCTCCGGCGGGATATGTGGCCTCCGTGAGTGTAACCCATACACAGATTGTAGGAGGACGCCCACATAGCAAGGGTCGGGGAAAGTATCGGGGTCAATCTGCTCGTGACACGACAGCAGCACTTCTGTAACCATCCGCGCACTACGTGCCAGATTAGTAGGGAGATTCCGTAAACGGACTCCCAGATAGTAGCAGAAGAAATCATTCTGATCATCTCCTCCATCAAACCGCCTGACAAAGTTGACGACAGATTGATCCAACTCACTCAGTGCTGAATGAGCTTCTTCTTGCTCCCGACGCCTCCTGGTGGTGGTAGTAGTGGGCCTCGTGAGTGGCTGACGTGGCCGAGCTGCCAGGGGCACACCACTAGGACCTGCACCAGATGTTGATGGTGCTGCAGCCTCCTCCTCTTCGTGCATGGAAGTCGAGCCAGAAGGTCCTGGCATCGGCTCCGTGCCCTCAGAAAGAGTAGGACTGCCAGGCTCCTGTGATGGCGGTGGCGTGGCACAATCCCCCTCCTGCTGTGATGCTGCAACATCAGAACCAGCAGCATCCTGTCCTCCCGGTGGGTCTGCGAAATTGCCACTGGTTCTGTGGAGAGACAGAAAGGTTAGCTAATATGGACACATTCATAAAGGTACTTCATATATCGAATGTTTAAGTTTTGATAACATACAGTATGTCGAAATGTGTGTTTTGGTAACACGAAGACATTATGTAGTACTATGCGCATCCTATGTTAGGACATACAACTATTTATATTAACTCATTCACATTAGTGTTTTCTAATAAACTTAAACAAAAAAACATTAGCCAAAAATGTTCCCCGTTCTGAGTGTGGAAACAATGCTCTCATCTTCAGGGCATGTTGTGGGCATGGAACCATTCTGGTGACAACACAACAACAAGTGTTTTTTAATGTGGCCCAGCAGGGAGAGGAGCCTGAGTTAGTCATGTGACCAGATACACAAGCGGCCAGTAAGAGGCCTGTGTACCTGTCATAGATCCCCGCAGGCCACACTGAGACAGTGACAGAGCAGCAGGCCGCCCAGCATTGAGTATAAAGGAAGTGAATAGTGTGGGCCGGAGAACAGCTCTCGGACTGCTTAGTACTGTAGGACACTAAATATAAAACATTATCCGCTGCATAGAAACAGCCATTTCATTCACCATGCTTACTGGCTCTGCCACCTACAGCACACGCTAAACAACTGAGGGAGTGACCGTGATCTGCAAAAATCACGAGATGTTGTTCTAGCGCCATGACAGAAACTAACATATTTTAGAGAAATGACAGGATGTTGAAGCACGAGTCAGAGTGGTGTGTAAGCATTTGTTTGAGTGTGAGCAAAGGGGACTATTGTGATTGGTCAGGATACATTAACCCTCTCTGGACAGTCACATACACCAGCATGAAGGCTAACAAACATGACACAACTAGGGCCTTATAAAGAATGGCAATAGTGTATGTAGTCAAATTATCGGGATACATTAAAGATAATTGTCTGCACATTCCTATAAAACATATACATAAAGAGGCAGATTGGTGAAATCGGATGAGATTATCTGCTAGTGAGTATGGACCAGGTTCTGCTGAACAACCAAAGGCAGAATTAAAATTCATTACTCCCATATAACATTTTATCTCATGTATTACATATTGTACACTATATGATACTATATACATTATGGAATAAGAAAAATATACTTACTGCCGTTGACTGCGGCTCGGGATAAAATCCAACAAAGGCGCATAGCGCATGGAGATCGGCTCCCCACCCCTCTCCTCCGTGCGTATCGCCCGTTGGTACTGGTCCCTGACACTAGACCAGCGTGTCTCCACTGCTCGGACTGACAAAAGCAAAGATTTATTAGAAATAGATAGATTTTAATAATTGATAGATATTTCGAGGTCTTGGTAGAAATATCGGACATTGTTCTCACAATTTTATGTCATACATTATTTGACAACACGACATACCCATCCGCAGCTGCTCGCTGTCCGTCACATCGCCCCACTGTGGGACTACCACAGCCGCTATCGTCTCCCACGTCTCGCGACGCAGGACGCGGTCGTGGTAGCCACGCACAGTCAAGTCCCACAAATGGGGACGGGACCGCACCTGAAAAATTATATAGAAAGACAGAAATCACTAGACATCTCCATCTGACTTCACCTCTCTGTGTGTCTACATCGATTAGAATAAGAACATGTTTTCCATTATGACATTACATAGAGTGGTGTTGGGATTCCAACAGACCACCTGTGTAATCTAAGGAACACAGCCTAATAACCACTGAGCCAAGACTCACTAAACCAAGGAATGCCAGAACTCTTTGAACACACTTCTGAAAACATACCAAGATTGGTGTCTAATGATTGAATTTAGGAAAGGCTTTGTATCTTAACTAGCACTAATTAGTAGGCCACAAGACCAGATCAATGCCAGCTTTGCATTCACACCTGATGAAAGAGAAAATCAACATTGTTTCGAAAATACATGAACACATGTGCAAACGAGTGAAGCTAACTATTTCACTGCTGCGGTGTTTGTTCTGGTGTGTGTGTGGTGTTTTGTTATCTTAGTGTGTGGATAAAACATGTCACAACGACTATGGTTAGAGATCTCGACATTTTGTAATAACTATGGTCAACATTTATGTATTAAACAGTCGCTGATATAGAGTGACAAATATATTTTAATAATTAAATACATGTAAGGTTAGGTATAGCATTAGGTCGAACATTCGAGGAGGAGCACACAATAACATGAAACTACGTGCAAAAACGAGCTACATGAAAAACGCATCCAAAACGCAACCTTGCTCGACTCGATTTGCAAAAGATTCCACAAACATTACTTGACTATACTGTGTACGGTGTAGTGCGCACGCTTACTCAGATTCACATGCACTATATCACACAAAAACGCATCAAAAACGCAACCTTGCTCGACTCGATTTGCAAAAGATTCCACAAACATTACTTGACTATACTGTGTACGGTGTAGTGCGCACGCTTACTCAGATTCACATGCACTATATCACACAAAAAACGCATCCAAAACGCACTATACTGATTTGTGCAGAAAAATTGTCTACATTTGTACACATGTCACTGTTATTAAATACAATTGATACATGTAAGAAATCAAACAACCCTACACTCAATAGGGATACTAAATTCGACATATGTAAGTAGTGGTTTTATATGGGAACTGCACTAGAAATTAATACTATAGCAGATAAGGAAACACATGACGATACTTTGTGGTTTTTTGCAGGCCACATTCCCACGCCCGTGTCGCATGACTAAAACGATTATATTTAAGACCACTAACAGTGTTGACATTCATATGTGTGTTACATGTGGCTTAGGTGCGTTTTGGTTGGCCGAGACGACCATGTGCATTTCTAAGTCCAAGTAAAACATTTTAACACATCACATAAATATATTAACAGAGATATGTATTTGGGTTCGCATACATTACATATTATTAGACATATATTTACATAGATATATAGATAGAGAGAGGGATAAATAGATACACAGAAAGAGACTACACATCCTATTTTCCAAGTAAAACCATTCTAGAAAGATGAGTGTAATTCTTCGATCAAACTTACCTCTGCGATCAGGCGTGGAACATCAATGTCCCGCTGCCAGGAACCACGTCGCCCACGACCAGCACCACCATGCTCCGCTCGCCGTGCCATCGCTCCAGATCGGGACACCTAAAAGGATGGTCACCTATTGAAGCCCATTCACTTGGGCCTTTTAAACTGAAGGGGCGTTACGCATTGATGAATTATTCTAATGAGAATCCAGATTGATCCGGCAGTAATCAGAGGTTCCGCCAGGCCCGAATGTTACTTCCTACGGTCGACTTGGACCATTTCGGCCCGGAAATAATGGTCTTGCTCATTTTTTACGGACCCGGATACAATCAGGCCAGAAACTCATACGGAGTGTGCACTGTGCAGCCGCATATCCTATACTTCCCAGCATACACACGAAACATCAAATATACGGCCGCACTATTACATCCGTACATACGGACGCACTATTACTACGTGTGAATCGAGCCTAAAAGATAAAAAAAAAACATTTAATATGTAGAGCAATTTCCCCTGAGTACGGAAATACCCCACATGTGGACATAAAGCGCCATGCGGGTGCAGGGCAAGCCTCCGAAGGGAAGGAGCGCCATTTGGTTTTTGAAGGCTGGATTTGGATGGAATGGATTTCGAGGGGCCATGTTGCATTCAAAAGGCCCCTGTGTTGCCAAGACAGTTGAAACCCCCCACAAGTGACCCCATTTAGAAAACTACACCCCTCAAGGAATGTAACAAGGGGTGTAGTGAGCATATGGACCCCACTGGTGACGGACACAAATGTGGAACAATGTGGCGTGAAAATGAAATATTACATTTTTTACACTATAATGTTGGTTTAGCCTTGAATTTATCATTTTCACAAGGGGTTAAAAGAGAAAAAAACACACAAAATGTGTAGAGCAATTCCCCCTGAGTCCGTAAATACCCCACATGTGGACATAAAGCGCCATGTGGATGCAGGGCAAGCCTCCGAAGGGAAGGAGCACCATTTGGATTTTGGAGGTTGGATTTGGCTAGAATGGATGATGAACGCCATGTCGCATTTACAGAGCCCTCGTGCTGCCAAAACACTGGAAACCCCCCACAAGTGACCCCATTCTGAAAACTGCACCCCTCAAGGAATCTAACAAGGGGTGCAGTGAGGATATGGACCCCTTGATGACGGGCACATTTGTGCCATGAAAGTGAAAAAATGAAATTTTTCCCTTTCACGTCACATTGTTCCACATTTGTGCCCGTCACCAGTGGGGTCCATATGCTCACTGAACCCCTTGTTAGATTCCTTGAGGGGTGTAGTTTCCAGAATGGAGTCACTTGTGGGGGGTTTCCAGTGTCTTGGCAGCACGAGGGCTCTGTAAATGCGACATGGCCCTTGAAATCCTTTTCAGTGAAATTCAGCTTCCAAAAGCCAATTGGCGCTCCTTCCCTTTGGAGGCTCATCCTGCGCCCCCTTGGCACTCTATCGCCACATGTGGGGTATTTCCGTACTCGGGAGAAACTGCGCTACACATTTTTTGTCTTTTTTTGCCTCTTATCCCATTAAGAAAATGAAAAATTGAAGGCTAGAACAACGTTTTAGTGTAAAAAATAAATTTTTCTTTTTTCACGCCATATTGTTCGGAAAATCTGTGAAGCACCTGTGGGGTCCAGATGCTCACCGCACCCCTTGTTACATTCCTTGAGGGGTGTAGTTTTCTAAATGGTGTCCCTTTAGGGGTGTTTTTTAGGTTTTGGCACCCCAGAGCCTCTGCCAACCTGAAGTGGTACAGTCAGAAATGACCAAATATAACGGAGGCGTTGAAATTCACTAGGCGCTCCCTTATATCTGAGGCTTGTGGTTGCGTCAAATAGCGCAATAGGGTCACATATGGGGTATTTCTATAAACTGCAGAAACGGGACAATAATTATTGGGGTGCATTTCTCTGGTTATAGGCTTATAATTATGAAAAATATTGGATTACAATAAAATCTCTGCACAGAAAATTAAAATTTTCAAATTCCTTACACACTTAGCTTTTATTTCTGTGACTCCCCTAAAGGGTTAAAACACTTTCTGGATATGCTTTTGCAGAGTTTGGGTGCAGTTTCTGAAATGGGGTGCTTTGTGGGGCTTTCTAACATACAGGCCCCTCAAATACACTTTAAACCTAAACAGGTCCCTAAAAATATCTGATTTTGAAATTTTACTGAAAATTTGGAAATTTGCTGCTAATGTTTTAAGCTTCCTATTGTCTAAAAAAAATGAAAGATAGTTTAATAAATGCCGCCAACATAAAGTAGACATGTTGCTAATGCTATTTAATATATAATTTATGTGGTATAACCACTTTCTGTATACGCAAAAAAGTTTCAAAGTTGGAAAAATGCATTTTTTCACATTATTTGGGTTTTTTTCATAAAGATTTGTTATGAGTATCGACTCCAATTTACCAGAAATGTAAAGTACAATATGTCACGAGAAAACAATCTCAGAATCAGCCGGATAGGTAAAAGCATCCCGAAGTTATTAATGAATAAAGTGACACTGGTCACATTCATAAAATTTGTCTCTGTCATTAAGGCCATTTCAGGCTCTGTCCTTAAGGGGTGTGGATCATACTTGGTGTCCTGGTGTCCAGCTTCCGCATCCTAGAGCAGGTTAATGGGTGAAAACTTAAGAGGACACTTTGTCTCGGCTCCCTGGCCCAAATTTTACTTGGTTCAGTAGCTATTTTGGAATATGATATTCATATTCATGACTTGCAATGTCGTGATTTAATTTATGCCTACGTTTTTCTTATGGGCAGTGGTTATCCCTGTGCCTTGGGATCTACCTAATACTTTATGGGCTAACTTGAAGCTGCCTTTTTTTCACATATATAGAATTTGCCATTCATAAATTCACTATTATTCTGTACTTTATGATCAAGCAAAGACCCAAGTTCCTAAATTACTGTCAGTATTTGAAACCACAAGGACTCAGCACTTTTGGTACTGAAATCGGGGGGGATCTCATAATGTCCCACCTTTTTACACCTCAGCATAAACCTATGTTTTGGTAAAAAATATTTCAAGGTGAAGTGCTCACTTAAAGCAGCGCCAGGACTATGCTGTATTTCATCTGACTGAACAGAACTAATTAACAAGATTTTCCGAGTAATGCTACTAGCAGAGCCCGGAAGATCTGATAAAATCGTCCCTTATCATGTGTCTCATGTGTTTTGTAGAACTTTTAGCAGCTCAAAGTCTTTTATTTAGGCAAACAGGACAGGCAGAGAGCTGGGAACTAGTCACAACTCTCTGCCTGTCAGCATGCTTTGCAGGATGATTGACAGGAAAAGATGCCAATTAGAAGTCTCCCAGTGCAGTAAAGACAACAATAAAGCTATACTTACCTCCCATAATCCCCCACCCTCCATTATGTTCCTCTTTTTCCCCCTTATAATGATTCTTCATCACTGGGCTAAGCAAGCAGTTCCTGCTGGGAAAAACAGAAGCATGAAGTAGAGAACCACAACGAGGACCAGAAATTTTACAATTGACAGGGGATCATGGAATGTGAGTATAGCCTGTTTGATGTTTTCACTGCACTGGGAGTCAGATTACATAAAAAGCTATAGCCTGTATATACTATTTTCTACTGATTATTAGCAGCAGTAAAAAAATAAAAAAAACTCCATAAAGATTTCACCCAGTATGCTGCAGGGGTGTTGGAGAATCCTCACTCATACCCCATGGGGGGCAGAAGTCATGGATTAAGACTATAAAACAGGCTTGTTTAACTGTTTATTTGCTGTATAATTGTAGATTTGTCTGAAAGGGGTTATATTTCATTTGCAACACTCTACTGGATTGTAAGGGAGGTACATTTAAAAAAAAACATTTGCCTGCTCCATATTGCCTGCTCCCTTGCCCTGCCTAGCCTGTTAAAAAAAAGTTGGTGCAATTAATGAAGGGGTTAAAGGACTAAAACTACTGTATATTTATTTAATTTTTTTTCTTGGAGTCTGCTGGCACCATTTGTCTCAATGAGCCAGTGCAAGAAGCCAAACTATGTGCACGCATATGGGTGAGCTAAATGTGTTGTCTTTGCATATGTTTTTCAATAATATAGAGTTTTGGAACTTCTTTCTAAACTTCACATAAATTACACTGCTTCTATACAAGAAGAGATGACATGGGCAGATAGAAAAGATTGCTGAGAATAGAGCAATAAGCATACTTGACTTGTTCATACAGGTGTGATATTGAAATCTATTACTAGGACAAGAACTTCATCAGTTTTGAGCGACTCAGATCACATCAATATCTTTTATTTTCATTCACTTCATTTTGTATCTGGATTCTGTCACAGATAGTAAAAAGCATCATAACTCTACCCTGAGTATTCTAAATACTAGAAAACATAGAATGAAATAAAGCATTAGTGAGATCAAGGCCCATGTATCACTTACATTAACTGTACATTGTGCTATATAACAAAGCTAATGTGGAATTATGTGTGCCTGGCTACATCATGTTTCCATCCTTACAAGACACTTCTTTATGTGAAAGTTTGTAGATTTTTATAGAAGAACATATTTTATGAAAAAGGCAATCTTTTGTTACAACTGTAGGAGAGAGTGATCTCATTATAGTTAACCTTTCTGATTTCATCCAGTTTTTACATAAAACCTAATCAATCAGTTTAAATTTTCCAAAAGCTATCAAGGATTCACAATGTTCTCACTTGGCTAAATATCAGCATTGAGTGTTACTTGCAAAATGTAAAGGATTCTAAATTAACAAAGCTTATTGGCTCAAATTTCCTATTGCAAATGCAGTAGAATTATAGTACTGTTTGCCCCCCCCCCCCCCCCCCCCCCCCCCCCCCCCCCCAAACTTGTGCCACATGTATTAGGAGTTTTGGACACTTTTTAGACACAGGGTCTGACAAAAGGAGCTTGGTCTTCACAGGTCAAAATTTTGTCGCATGATTCTGTCTTGAAGCCAACTAATAGTTGGAAGGTTTCGACATCAGGTAAAAAAATAAACACTATATAGAAGAATATAGCATTGCTTACTATTGCTACTAAATATCCATTTGTTTTGTGGGGTCTTAATTCTGTATTATGCACTTTAAGGCTATGTTCACACTATGTATCTTTCCGTCCGTAGTGCGAACCGCGAATATACACACGTAGTTTTGAGGTTGATGCGTTCGCTTGAAAGTATACAATATACGCCCGCACAATGCACACTACGTATGAGCTTACAGCCGGATCGTATACAGCACCATGAAAAATGAACAAGACCATTGTTTGAGGACGGAAATGTTCCAACTCACGGCCGTGTATTTCCATGCGGTCCCGTACGGAGTACTTATTTCAGCCAAATTGAACGTGATTTTTAGATCCAAAAGGTTCCGTGTGTTTTATTGGGCTGGGCGAAGATTTCCAATTAAATGATCTGTTTCAGATCGCTTCGAAACAAGCTAGGGAAGCATAACTGTACTACGGGCGTATGTTCGCGGTTCGCCCGCATGTTCGCAATCCGGCCGCATGTCTATTTTTCCCACGGCTGTAGTTTCAGCCGCACATGTACGGCTGCGTACGAACTACGGCCGGACTCATACGTAGTGTGAACATATCCTAAGGTTAAAGGGGTTATCCAGCGCTACAAAAACATGGCCACTTTTCCCCCTACTGTTGTCTCCAGTTCAGGTGCAGTTTGCAATCAAGCTCCATTTACTTCAATGGAACTGAGTTTTAAAACCCCACCCAAACTGGAGACAACAGTAGGGGGAAAGTGGCCATGTTTTTGTAGCGCTGGATAACCCCTTTAAGTCATTTCTCAGTACTACAATCCCCTGCTGACTACCCTTCAGAGCACTCCTGCCAGTTTTCTGCGTAAAGTTGTTGCAGAACATCTCATTTTACTGTAGAATATTGCACATGTGTTCATTTGCAGCACCTGCTTTAATTCCCTGTCTGCTTATGGAGATGTTAATGTAGGCAGGAGGAGCAGGTCAGAGATGGTAACATCATTCAGGGAGCAGGGCTAGAGCTCAGAGACAAGACCCAGCAAACCTTTCTGTCTTTAACCCCTTAAGGTCCAGGCCTTAAATGGCCTTAAGGACCAGGCCAATTGTCACTTTTGCGTTTTCGTATTTTCCTCCTTGCCTTCTAAGACCCATAACTCTTTAATTTTTTTCAACTACAGGGCCATGTGAGGGCTTGTTTTTTTTACACAGCAGGTGTACTTTGTAATGGCATCTTTAAATCTGCTATGAAATGAATGACGAAACGCACAAAATATCATTTATGGGGTGAATTTGGGTCAAAAAATGTGATTCCGCAAATTTTGTTCTTTATTCTATGGGTCGGTCTGAACACAGCGATATGCAGGTTTACTAGGTTTTCTAACATTTTACTATTTTTATTAGCAGTAAAACTTTTTTTGCAAACAGGTATATTTAAAATGGCCCTATTGTGACTCTTATAGCGTTTTTATTTTTTCACCTACAGGGTCATATGGGGCATCATTTTTTGCGCCATGATCTCTAGATTTTATTAGTAACATTTTTTTTCTAAATGATTGCTTTTTATTATTTTTTTTAAACATAAAATGTAATTTAAAAAAATCTTTGTGTTTTTTTTACCGCATTTTGTTCACACCGTTCACCGTGCGGGAACAATATTGTTTTATTTTAATATATTGGACGATTACGCACTCTTTGGTATATTATATGTTAATTACCTTTATTATTTTTATGTGTTTTATGTATAAAATGTGAAGGGGGTGATTTTCACTTTTATTAGGGGAGGGGCTTTGGGACATTTTTTTACACTTTTATAGAATTTTTTTTTTTTTACACTTTTTAAATCCCCTTAGGGGGACTTTTACAGTAATACATTTGAGTGAACACACTGATCACTGCTATGCCATAGCATTGCAGGGATCAGTGTTATCTGTGATCTTCTGATACAGCCAGCCTGTGGCAGACTGAATCAAAAGATTGAATCAAAAGACCTGACTGCATGGAGGAAGGTAAGGGACCTCTGGCAGTCAGGCCATGCGATCGGGACCCCCTCAGACACGTTGCGGGGGTCCCGATCGGTAAGTGACAGGAGATGCTCCTGTCACTTACACTTAAACACAGCTCCTGAGCCCTCCTGGGTTAAGGCCCAGGCAGCGGTGGTGTAAATGTTCGCCCATGGTCGTTGAGGGGTTAAAAAAAAGAGCGAGGAGTTGGAAAACTGAAGACAATACACATTTTGTAGTTCTTTTATTTTCCATTTCCTGTCAGTGGTAAAACAAGCAAAAGCATGTTCAAGTCAGTATTATCAGTGACTATTTTAGTAAGTTATATATCTTGGGGGTGATACAATAAAAACTTTTTTTTTTTTTTAATCTTAAACTAGACTGTCTTCAGATAAAGTATGCCAGGTTTATCAATGAACCTGATACATTTTGATAAATCTGGGGAATTTGGTTCATCATGACTGAACCAGGTACAGATCCATTTATACTTAAAGTTTCTTTTGGACAGCCTCACATCAATTACAACTCCCACCACGCATAAACTTAATGTAGCATGTTGAGGGTTGTAATTCACATGAGGTTATCCAAGAGCTGCATACCTTCAACTGGCCTTTTGTACAGCTTCATAGATTACAATCCTCACTATGCTACAGTATGGGGGCTATCTGCAAGGAGGGCAGTGTATACAGTCTGGGGGATACCTGCAGGGGGGAGTGTATACAGTATGGGGGCTACCTGCAAGAAGGGGGGAGTGTATACAGTATGGGAGCTACCTGCAAGGGGGGTGTATACAGTATGGGGGGGCTACCTGTGGGATAGAGTGTATACAGTATAAGGACTACTTGCAAGGGGGGTGTATAGAGTATAGGGGCTACCTGCAAGTGGGGGGAATGTATAGAGTATGGGGGCTACCAGCAAGTGGGGGAGTGCATAATGTATGGGGGCTACCCGCAGGGGTGGGAGGTGTATACAGTATGGGGGCTACCTGTGGGGTGGAGAGTATACAGTATAGGAGCAACCTGCAAGAAGGGGGGAGTGTATACAGTATGGGGGCTACATGCAGGGATGGAGTGTATACAGTATAGGGACTACCTGCAAGGGGGGGTGTATAGCGTATGGAGGCTACCTGCAAGAGGGGGGATGGATTGAAACCTGGATGGGTGCCTAAGAGGGCCAGATTATGATGATGCAGGATTGTGTACGCACTTATTTTTATAAGTTGCAGGTTTTCTGCAGTCACCTTATTTATGGTCTACAGTAGGCAAGGGGGGCAAACTATACATTACAGGTATACATACCCCAGAACTATACACTACAGGTATACAGGACCTCCACCAACTATATACTACAGGTATACAGGACCCCCAAACTATACACTACAGGCATACAGGACCTTCACCAACTCTATGCTAGAGGTATACAGGACCCCCAAACTATACACTACAGGTATACAGGACCTCCACCAACTATATACTACAGGTATACAGGACCTTCATTAACACTGTCAATGTTGTATATAGCCAGGCTCAGTATAACACTACCAATGTTGTACATAACCAGGCTGTATATAACATTGCCAATATTTTATATAACCAGACTATAAATAACACTGCCAATGTTGTATATTACCAGGATCAGCATAACACTACCAATGTTGTACATAAACAGGCTGTATACTGTATAACACTGACAATGTTGTATATAACCAGGCTGTATATAACAATGACAATGTTACAGTCTGATCACATGATATCTCAGTTTGGCTATTAGGTATTTAGCATGTTTAAAGTTTTTAGTTTATTTCTAAAGTGCATAAGCTACAATTTACATAAACAGTGAAGAACTGTTGGGGTATATAGTTTACAAAGGGGTATATAGGGCTCCTGGCGATTTCCCCTTAAACAAAAAAACAAGGGCATAATTTGGCCTCCTGGGCACCCTTGGAACAAATCTAATTAACACATTAACACTTTATACCCGGGCAGCGCTGAGTACATTTTCTAGTTTAATTCTATAAAAAAAAATCTCAAGTCTTCCAGTCGCTCAAGCGTCATTGAGTCATGTGACCCTTTGTTTCCGTGGAGTCTGTGACGCGGGGCCTTCTATTGGCTTAGCCGACGCCTGCGCTATACACTTAGTGGACGCCGGCATACTCGGGACACAAGTGGAGGCAACTCTGTTCAGGTGTGTTTTATTATCATGTGTTGTATTGTCTATGTTATATAAATATGTAATTTATGTGTACTGGTTAGTTTAAAAAAGACTCGTAAGAGTCGAAACATCACTACTACATTGTCTATGGAGGAATAAAAAGATCAAGTTTTATTGGACGCTGCCATCCGTTTCTTTGTATCAGACTAGATTCACATCTTGATTTCCTACAAGGTAGACACAGAATTATAGAGGAACTGATTTTTTTTTACTTAACCACTAGTAATGACATAAGCTGCATCAGGGAACAGAGTCTAAAGGGGTGCTGGTCCTCATCAGTGCCCACCGCAAGGCGGGATGGATGTGCTGTGGCAAGCAACCCTCAGGTTGCTACCCCTGGCTTGGCTTGCTAGTGGTGGGGGGTGAGGTGCAGCTGGAGACAGGCAAGCAGGCTGAAACACAGCAGGGCTTACGGCTGGAACAAGAATACCAGTCTCAAACATTAAGCATGGATAGCTGGAACCAGGAACAGCAAGAACCACAGAGGAATCACAGGCAGGAATAACGGGCAGTAATCATGGGCAGTTATCACGGGTTTGGACCACATACTATGGGAAGCATGCAAAGGCTCCAACACTAGGGTCAGGGCAGGGATTTATAAGGCAGTATTTAGTGCACAAGACCAATCAGGGACGCACTGTCCCTTTACATCTGTGACAGCCGGCGCTCGCATGCCCTAGGAGGCAGGGATGCGTGCGCTGGAAGGAGAGCAAGCTGAAACATGGAGCGGTGAGGCGCCCCAGGGGCCAAACATGAGGTGGTGCCTGCCTGGGCATGTGGAAAGTTGGTGTGGTGGTGGCCAGGAGCACGAGACATGGCTATAGTCCTAACACCTATTAAGAGTAATATTAGCGATTGCCATAAAAGAGACTACAAGAGAAGAAAATTATGAGGCTACCTTTAAGGGATATAGATCTATATTTCTCTCCAGATGGGAATGTTGTTTTACTTATTTACAGCCTCGGGCTTTTTAATACAGGCTGATTATCAGGTAAATGAACATTTCTAGGAGTGCTCATTGCTCACAATCGGCCTGTGTAATAGCACCAGTAAAAAGCTGATGATTGAGCAAGCGCTTACAAAGGTGTTTTCAGTAAATGTCTGAGATCTCACATTCCTCACAACTGAAACTTTATTATTAAATCTATTCCAGTATATATCAGCCTGATACTGAAGCTAAGATGGAAAATTGAGTAACAAATAAATAAATAAATAAATAAATAAATAATAAAATAATACATTGATAGAATTTATTTCTGAATGTTTTTGTGCTTAATCATTAATGCCTTTGGCAATTCCTTTCATAACGTACTTAATTCTTTCCAGTGTGATGCTAAGTTGTACCCCAAATGGTAATTAATGCAAGTATTGTGATATCATTTAACACTCTATTTGTTCTTTGAATTCTCCCATTGAATCTCGAACGAGAATGTTGTTTGATTTAATTTATGTTTTCAGCACTGTTCCATTTATTTTAGTTGTTTATTATGCCTGAGAGAACTTTTTTACTTAAGCTGGCAAAATTGCTAAGACTTTTTTTTTTTTCAATGTTAGTAATAATTGTAGCCAGTTAGATATTGCGATTAGGCTGCAAAGACAACGGGTGATCGTAAACAAGACACAAATACAAAACAAACAAAAATATGATAAACACTTAATACACTATGGTATTTGCTTGAAGCAAAATCCGAGGAGTTGATTATTAAGTCTAGAACCGACAACAAACATCCTATTAGAGAAGCCATTTAAAAATGTGCAAGTTTTACAGTTGATATTGTTGCAAGCGAATCTGGAGTATTAAGCTCTCTTTCAATATGTCTGATATGATTTGTGAACATAATCACAACAGATCCTAGCGCTACTAAGACTGCACTAAAGTGACTCATAAAACTGTATCAAAAACACATTAGGAGGCAGAAAGTGGAGTTGAAGATGTTATGAACAACTTAATGCAGCAAATGATGGTGACATATAAATAGTGATTGTGATACTTGGGTGACAGCACTTAGGAGCGAATATTAGAGTTTCATCTATCGTAATTGCTACTTAACACTTAATGACTGATGGCTTATCAATGGACGTTGTCTATCATTAGTTTTATGCTCAAAGTAAAAATTCTAAATTCCTGCACACAACAATCCACAGTTTCTGGTAGTCATGAACTGAAAAAGTTCAGGATTACCAATAAATTACATCATGTGATGCTTGCAGTCATGTGGCACATAGATATGGTATACACGGGTGGAAAAAATGGGGAATAATTAAAGGAGTTGGCCCCTTTATAGTAAAATTGTTCAGTGTACAGTATTAGTAAGTGTATTCACTGTTCTTACTGACAACAGCTTCATGTGTACCTCACAGCTCTGATTGCAGATACCCCTCCCCCAGGCTCTGTGATGATTCTGTCAATAAGATGGCTGAGCATGCAGGAGCATGTGACCATGCCCGTCCCTCTGTGTCCTCAATAGGCATATACAGGCTCAGTAGATGACTCAGGGCAGGTCGTGGTCAGGGTGATACTACCTGGAGGAAGAGAGTCTAATTTTAGCTCTGTGAGGTACACAGGAAGCTCATGTCAGTATATACAGTGAGTACACTTACTAATAGTGCACACTTATATTTTTACTATAAAGTGGCCAACCCCTTTTCACTTCAACTTGAAAAGAATAAATATGCGGCTCCTCTTTTCTTTTCTAATATATGTGCCCTAAATTCCACTAGGTAAATAATGTCAATTTATGTTACAATGTTATTGGCCCTCTGAGACACCAGAATGCTCTAGTACTATATTCCACATAGTAATATAATACATGAAAAATTTCTGATCATATACTGTAACATAACATATACTGTTCATAAATGGTAATAATAATAATAATAATTATTATATTATTATAATAATAATAATAATACATTTATAGATATCCCAGAAACATATTCAATAAAATCTCAGGCAGCGAGTAACAAATTAAATAAGATAACCATATGGAACCTTTAAAGAAGCCTCACATACAGTAAATATCTTAATACAGCTTATATTACTTTGTCTACCACACAGAAAGAATATTGTGTGAAAAATTGTTATAACATTCAAATTTAAGCAAAAATCTTTCTGAGTGTATATAGACAAAGATTAAACGACTAGCAAAAATTTGTTTGTATGTTGTTAATTGCATCTTTTGAGCTTACTATACAATCATTGTTAATCATTTACAAATCTTTCAGAGTATGCACACACTGTTATTACGATCGTTTGTAAAAAAAAAAAAAAAGTGTGCAAAAAATCGTAATTACGATCATAATTGCAATAGTAACTAATTACTATCGTTACATGTATTATGGTGAAATATTTCAGGTTGCAATCGTTTATTCCCCCTACCTAATGTAAACAAGTACCTTGGAGGCTTTATCTGCAACTTTTTTGCTTCCTTGTAATGCTGGGAGGGTTAATCTGAGGTCAAGTTGCTGATAAACCCACTGTGATTAATCCTAACAGCATTGCGAAGTTACTACAAAGTGGTTAGGGGCTAAGAATAGAGACATACTGAACAGCTCAGATACACTTTTATATGTCTTCAACAGAAAGTAGCAGGCTCAAAACTGAGTGAAGGAGACAGAAAAGGTAAAGAATGTATGGAATGTATTGTTAGTTTCCAGGAGTGGGGATGATACAACATATATTTTACCTAACGTGAAAACCCCTTTACTTTTAAGGGGAATATTTACTGGATCCTAAGGCTATGTGACAAATCTGACAGATTTACTGAATTGGACCCAAAGCAAATGGGTTATAGTAGTGGGTTATGCCACTGTTTTCACGCCTTAATTATATTATTCCAGAGAAACCAGGCAATTCACTTGACGATTGTCATAACTACCAGGTTACCACTTATGGCCTGTGAAATATGTTGGTATACAGTATATTTAGTCTTGGGACAAATAAAGCATATATGTTCATTTGCCCCACTGTCTTTTAACAGACTATGCCGCCACAAAGCGAAATATATTTTCCATCTAAATAAAAGCATTCTGTATAAAATATTCACATTTACTTTTATTACCATGTCCAAAAAGAAAGAGTAAAAATGGAAATTGCCTTGACAACACAATGAAACATTTTATTCAAAACAACACACAATTTTCGCCATCTATCGAATGTAGAATAAAGATGGACAGAAATTGGTTTGTTTGATGAAATTGTTTCTGTAACATCCTTTATATTCACATAATCATGACTACTGTTTGTCAAGAAGCTTTACCATGATCTCTTTCCTGTTACCTAGCAACCTGCCACAGATATTTTGTATCAAATATGTTTTGTAAATGAACAGACAGGAAGTGTGAATTTAATGTCACTATCAAAGAAAAAATATTGCTCTTAAATTGTTGTTTGTTTCCCTCTTTTTGTCTTTAACCCCTGTCTTATTTTATGCTTACAATAACACTTTAAGGTAATATTTTATTTATTTATTTATTTATTTTCCCTTCTAATATGTTGGTCTACCAAAATAATTACAGTGTGCTTAATTTGTACATTGGGCTGCCTTTAATATTTTTTTTGTTTTTCTGTATTAATTTTATTAAGTGGTTAAAATAATTAATTCAAAGTTCTTTATCTAGAAAATGTAACACTTAAATACAGAATAAAAATACATTTTCAATTTTGTTTGTTAAATAATATTTAAAGCTCTGTCCGAAAAGAACAGTGTCTGTGTTTTTAGTCTTTATTCTTTTCTTTTTCTTTTTGTTTAATGAATATTGTTTTGTTATGTCTCCTAAGGGACAACACCACATAATTTTTTGTGATAAGGAAACTTTTGGAGATTTTATGCTGCCTGTGACCTGGACAGCATGATAGTCCTCACAGGTTCCTTTTAGTAAGCTTCTCCTGTTTCCCTGACAAAAAAAAAAAAAAGTGAAACAAATGATGTATAATTTGATGTATAATAATTGTGTTAAAATATGTATTATTAAAATATTTTTAAATAAATAAATAAAACATATTAGAGACAGTAACATAACATTAAAATAATATTTCATAGTATCTTTAACTATCGTAAATTATATTGGAAACATAAAAAAAATAGCTCGGCCCTGATAAAAACATTTTGTATAGTCAAACCAGAGTCTATTAATTATATAATGAATGAATAACAAGTTTTAATTGATTGAAATAATTACCGCAGATTTGTTTATCTTGATAACATTACGGCCTTAATAAATTTATTTTCTAATAAGCTCTTATAAAAATAATTAGGATTTTCGAACCAGATCCTATTTCAACACTGTGCTCAGTGCCAAACTTGCGGCACCATGTGACTTTCTTAATTATTTCCATTTTATTTGCAATTATGTTTTAATGCGTATTGTTTATTGCTTGGACGATTTGTTCCACTTAAAATATTACTGCTATTGCAATTATAATTTTAAAATATTTATTAGAACACTTAATTCACCACTTAATATATGACATCATTTAATGGGGGGAATATTGATGAATCCCACTAAAATGTTATTTCCTCAGTAATTAAATTGACTTTACATTTGATTTGTAACATCAATGGCCCATCTCCCGTGTCACTAGTAAAAGTTTCATAATCCCTTTAAAATAGATTTTTTTTTTTCGGTTGGCAACAAAATTGTTCCTTTTAATTGTATAAATTAATTGTTAAATGATAACTTACTGAGCATTTGAGGGATAAATCTAATAGTCGCATAATTACTTTCAAACTACTATAGCAAGCAATGTTCAATTTGATTCCAATTAGTACATTAACCTTGAAAGGAAGTGTACATTTTTAAATTACCATGTATTGAAATCCCCATGCAAGTTAATTAGATATCAATTAAATGTTAACATAATGGGATTAGGGATGTTAATTGATCACTCGTTTGGCACAGCCACCCTTATAATGTCTACTGTAAAAACTTTGCTAATTGTATGCATCAATAAGTTATGAAAATGAGTATGGAACGGAAAGTTCGGTTGGACAATGCCTAATTACTATTGGCTTCTTCCAGGCCTTATTAAAAATACATTTATAATCTCATCTTTTTTCCGAAATGCATTAGAGGTAACAAATATTATCTTTTCAATGATACATGGGAAACAGATGCAACATAATTATGATCCCTCTGTGTGCAAGGGTTTATGACATAAAGTGACATGCTCCTCATGCTGAGACTTGATTCAGATACATTTGTGTGTTGAATGATGTACCGTTAGGCAATCTCTTCATCACAGTAATCCTTGTGGATACATGGCTAAGTGTTTAAACTAATCAGTGCATTATTATTTAGCAGGATAATATTTTTTATGTTCAATTCTATTTATAGATGTAGATCGATTAATAAAATTCTGATATGATTTTTCTAAATCTGTCTAGGGAAAACAATGATTCAGCCACATGGCTGCTATTTACAGCACAATTTCTCAGCCTAATGCCTGGAAGCAGGCCGTAATCAGGAGTACTATATGGCGAGAAATGGTTCTCAATGTTCACCACCCATCTGTACAAAGTATCCATTTTTAAAGGATAGCTAGCTATTTTACAAATTTTTAAAATGTTATAGTGATATGTTGAAACTTTGGTCAGTAGTGCCCCCCCCCCCCCATTCAACAATGAAGCGGAGGAATCGCATACTTGCTCAACTCCCAACTTAGTAATATATGAATTTATGGAAAGTCTTGGTGCCTGGCAACCTCACACAGAATGAATGAAATGCTGGATGCCCATGCGCAGTGTGCTAAATCTATGAGGGGGGGGGGGGGGGGGTTATAGCTTGTTACCCTAGGAGGTGGGAATACCTCTTTAATATCTATGGATATCCAGGAGGCAGGGTATTCTGTTAGCTATTCAGAGCTCCCTGTATTGCATTTCCCTGCCATTTTCTGTCAGCAACAGTATGGTTAAAATCTCTAGCATCCAATCAGGAGTCTCTATAGAGAACATTTAGGGCACCTAAGAGCCCAGCCACTAACACTTGCACGACTTAAAGAGTATCTGTCAGTGTCTGTCTGAGAAACTCTGAACATAAAAAGACTGCTCCTTTATGAGTAATACCTGCACAATAAGCAATTGGACTCCCACCTTTGGTGTAGGCTACCTGTAGCCATGGGGAAGAATTTTATCTTCACACATGGGGCTCCAAAAATAAACAGAAAAAATGGAATTAACTAGGCATAAAAGCTAAATAACATATATTACAATATTATTTATTAGAAAAAAAAATAACAATATGTGTAAATTGTTTATAAAGTGCTAGTACACTGTAGGAATCGTGGGATAGCGTTGGTCTATTGTACAGTTACAATTCGTTAGTCGTCACAAACAAAAGAAATCCCTGACACACACTGTTCATTTTTGGTTTGTGGGTTGCATTCTTTCTAGTCGGTTCATAAATCACACTCCCGGTATTGTAGAAATCCACAATCTTTGTGCAGGAAAATTACACCAATTGATAATGACTATACTTGAAATCAGCGGGTCTTAATAGTCCTTTGTATTTTGTGCTTGTTTCCATGCCCCCATAAGATGTGGAAAAATATACCTACACATATTGATATAATATAAAGAAAATGGAAAACCAACTTGAGTCGTGAATGAAGAATGTTAATCAGACTCACATTATTTTTAAGGATATGTCAAGGACTCTGAGAAAAGATGTAAAAGTATATACAATTACATTATATACGACTTTCCACAAACTCATTATAAAGTCTATTAGTTTTAGGTGGAAAAAAAAAGTAGACCCGTTAAAGGAGCTCTTCACCTTAAGCGGCTTACACCCACATGGAGTGAAATCAAGTTCTAAAAAGAAGAAAAAATCTGCATAGTTACTCTGAAAAAGGGGAAAGTTCAGTTATGTAAAGCTCGGTTATTTTCTATCCCTACCAGAGGCGTAAGCTATAGCGGGTACACGAGTACCTAACCCCTGGTATGTGATGGGGGTTTCAGACCTCTTTGTCACCTCACAAGACACCATTAAAAAAAACGATCACTTGTAGGTAAGTGGCTCTGGTGATAATTTTGCATTGGGGCCCATGAGCTTCAAATTATACAGTAGTTCAAGCACACAGTTAGTTGGTGGATCCACACAAAGATGTATAGTCCAATTAGGCATTGATTTTTACCTAACTTACAGCTAATGGTTCTTAGAGGAAATTCATTAGATACAACTCACATTCCAGACTGCTGATATTGTTAGATACCTGTTAGGACAGATGATACTTTTCATACATCTGTCTGTGCTTGCAGGACATAGAAAATTGAGGCACTTCAGCAGCCTGGGAAAGCCCTTGGACTCTTGCACTAGAAAATAAAAGTGTTTTTGTACATTATGGGGACATAGCACATATATAAAAGGAATCAAGTTTCTTTGACATAACTGCTATCTAACAATATCAGCACTTTGGAATGTGAACAGCAGCTGACAGATTGACTTTAAAGGGGTACTCCAGTTTTTATTTCACATCAACTGGTTTCTGAAAGCTATATAGATTTGTAATTTACTTATAATTAGCAATCTCGTCTCCCCATACTGCTGTATGTCCTGCAGGAAAGGGTGTTTTCTAGAGATGAGCGAACCTCGAGCATTCTGGAGTCGATCCGAACCCAAACTTTCGGCATTTGATTAGCGGTCGCTGCTGAACTTGGTTAAAGCCCTAAGGCTATGTGGAAAACATGGATATAGTCATTGGCTGTATCCATGTTTTCCAGACAACCTTAGAGCTTTATCCAAGTTCAGCAGCCCCCGCTAATCAAATGCCGAACGCTCAGGTTCGGATGGACTCGAACCTGAACCCGGTTCGCTCATCTCTAGTGTTTTCCTTTTAAGTCTGACACAGTGTTCTTTGCTGCCAACTCTGTCCGAGACAGGAACTGTCTAGAGCAGGTGAGGTTTTCTATGGGGATTTGCTGCTGCTCTGGACAGTTCCTGTCTCAGACAGAGATTTCATCAGAGAGCACTGTGTCAGATTAAAAAAGAAAACAATATGTCCTGCAGAACATACAGCAGATGGCAAGTATGAAAAGACTTGAGATGTTTAAATAGAAGTAAATTACAAATCTATATAACGTTCTGAAACCAGTTGATTTGAAAGAAAAATATTTTCGCTGGACAACCCCTTAAAGATGTGGGGTTAGTGAAAAGAGACAGAACATAGACTGATTATCATCGGAATTAAAAAAAAACTATATTTAAAGGTGTTCCGCTCATTTAAGTCATACTTACCATGTATTTTATCTCACAAACTCATTTTTCCTGACAAGAGGCAGATACTGAAACATGTTCTTTAAATTGTCTGAGAAGCCCATAGTAGATAGCAGCGGTCTGCTGCCACTCCTTCTATTACATGGAGTGACGGCCACAAGACCATTGCTACCGGCATCAGGATTTTGGTTCCTGTTGTAAACCAGCAATAAGCCGACATTTTGCTTGTCGGCTGATTGTTGTTTTACAACGCAAGGTTTTACACAAAGTGATTATCGGCTGGAACGGCATGGATAGATAACTGCCAATCAGCAGCTGGTGGGCGGAGTTTTCTGCTTCTCATAAATATAGAGGACTACCTGGCTCATGCACATAATGGGGAGGACTACTTATTGTCCATGTTATTCAGGAGGATATCTCTGAATCAGCTGCACAGAAGAATGTAAGTGATACATTATTCTGTTCAGCTTCTCTGTGACTAGTTTATGCTACCCTTATATAGGACAGCAGAAACATGCTGACAGAGTCTCTTTAGGGTGACATAAAAATGCATGGGGTTTGTGTAGAAGTGAAAACGTTTATAGAATGTGCTATAAAAATTAGAAGCTTAAGAAGATTGTGTGGCAAATTCTGCATTAAAGAGGTTGTCCAGCGAAAATCTTTTTCTTTCAAATAAACTAGTTTCACAAAGTTATATAGATTTGTAATTTACTTCTATTTAAAAATCTCAAGTCTTCCCATACTTATCAGCTGCTGTATGTCCAGCAGGAATTGTTGTTTTCAGTCTGACACAATGCTCTCTGCTGACATCTCTGTCTGAGATAGGTAATGTGTAATGTGAGTTACATGATATAGAGACCCCCTGCCATCTGTATGTGATGTAACTGAGCTATCATATAAGAGTTCCTGTTATATTTGGTTTTCATGGCATAATAGATTTCACAATTGAGTATTTCTGTGACTGTGTTTATAACAAGACAGTGTTCTATCTGCCACTCTCCATATATGGCTTAATAAACCAAACACCAAGGAAACCACCCAAGCAAGGTATCCATCCACAGCTGTTTCGGGGTATTTGACCCTCATCAGTGTGCACTTACTAGGCACTGCTCCCACTAGCCAGAATCCTACCCTACACTGATGAGGGGCAAATACCCCAATACAGCTGTCTGTGGATGGATACCTTGCTTGGGTGGTTTCCTTGACTGGAGACATTCCTTGGCTTGGTTGTTCTTTCCTGGAGGAAGGTCTGGCTAGCTCACTGACGTTGAAACACGTGTTGGTGTCTTTACAGCGTTTTTTGCATATTTGATTTCCCATTGGGCAATGTCCTAGAATACAGTGAAGTCGAGACATGTGATGGTGTCTCTGCGGTGCTTTGGTTGATCTCCCTGAGGTCAACCAGCATCCTTTTGCATACACTTACTAGGCATTGCTCCCACTAGCCAGAATCCTACTCCACACTGATGAGTGGCAAATACCCAGAAACAGCTGACTGTGGATGGATACCTTGCTTGGGTGGTTTCCTTGACTGGAAAGTGATGGTGTCTCTGCAGTGTTATTGCATACGGAATATAAAAGCAGCCCTGGCACACAAAAACCTTCAGCACACATACAATATAAATGTCCCTCTTAGCCCTACATCCTCTGACTACTCAAAACACCTCCATCCTCCAGCACACCTTTAACCTCTTAAGGACATATGACGTACCCGTACGTCATATGTCCTCATTAGCACTTCAAAGCGGGGCCGTGCCGCGACCCCGCTTTGAAGCGCCGCGGTCCCGGGTGCCACGTGTATCCCCGGACCCCCGCTTTTAACGGGCACGGTCTGATCGCCGTGCCCGCTAATTAGCTAATCGGAGGCAGCTGTCAAAGTTTACAGCTGCCTCCGAGGCAACCTTTCCCTGGGGTCTAGTGAGGGAGATCGCTCCTCCGGGACGTTGTCCCGGAGGAGCGATCTCCGTTACTGATGCCGGCCGGGGACTCGTCCAAGATGGCGCCGTCCCCGGCTCGGCACTCGTTTACTTCCGGCTGCAGCAGCCAGAAGTAAACGAGTGCCTATCTCATTGATCTCTGCAGCATATCTATGCTGCAGAGATCTCAATGAGAGATCAAAGTATATATACTAGAAGTCCCCCAGGGGGGCTTCTAGTATATGTGTAAAAAAAAAAAAAGTGTTGTTTATATTAAAAAGCCCCCTCCCCTAATAAAAGTCTGAATCACCCCCCTTTTCCCAGGTTTTAAATAAAAGTAAACAAATAAATAAATATACATGTTTGGTATCGCCGTGTGCGTAATCGCCCGAACTATTAATTAATCACATTCCTGATCTCGCACGGTAAACGGCGTTAGCGCAAAAAAATGCCAAAGTGCAAAATTGCGCATTTTTGGTCGCATCAAATCCAGAAAAAATGTAATAAAAAGCGATCAAAAAGTCGTTTATGCGCAATCAAGGTACCGATAGAAAGCACAAGAAAAGGTACAAGATAGAAAACACATCATGGCACAAAAAAATGACACCTGACACAGCCTCATTCAATTTCACCACACTTTTTTAATTTTTTTCTGGTTTCGTAGTGTACCAAATGCAGCCTGTCATTGCAAAGTACAATTAGTGACTCAAAAAATAAGGGCTCATATGGGTTTCTAGGTGAAAAAAATGCAAGTGCTATGGCCTTTTAAACACAAGGAGGAAAAAACGAAAACAGGCCCCGTCCTTAAGGGGTTAAAAAAAAAAAAAAAAAAAAAAAGTGGAACAGTGGAAAAGTTGGATCTAAAATGCACTGCACTACTTCCGTTCTTTATTTTACTAGACATATTTTCTTTATCAAACATGCAGTGTTGCAATCATAATTCAGTTATGCCAAGCTGTGCCCACCTGGAGGGCATGGTGTTAACCCCTAGACGACCTAGTACGTACCTGTACGCCCTGGCCACCTGTCACCACACAACTCTGGGCGTTCAGGTACGTCCTGTGTATTTATCCCAGGCTGCACTGTTTGCGCTGCAGCCTGTCATTAACCCCTTAAATGCTGCGACTGCGGGGGTCTCCATCGTTTTCTCGGACTGCCGGAGGTCTCTTACCTTCCTCCATGTGGTCTGATCGGCGCTCTGCTCATTGAGTCTGCCACAGGCAGGCTCAATGAGCAGAGCTCTTGTTACACTGATACACTGCACATACACTGCCTATAGCATAGCAATCATCAGCGTATGCAATCCAATGTTTGCATGTTAAAGATATATGTGTGTGTGTATATATATATATATATATATATATATATATATATATATATAATTTTTTTTTTTTTTTTTTTTTAAATACCCCAAAGCACCTCCCCCAATAAAATTTAAAATCACCCCCTTTCCCATATTATAAATAAAACGATTGTCATCCTGTATGGCAAACGGTGTAAATGGTAAGAGGGGAAAAAAGCAGCAGAATTGCTTTTTGTTACATTATAAATAAAAAAAAAGGAATAAGAAGTGATACAAATTTCTGATCTACACAGATATGGTATAAAAAAAAATTAGAGCTCATGGCGAAAAAAAATGGCACCCCATACAGCCTCATACAGTAGGTGAAAACCTAAAAGAGTCACAACACTGCCATTTTATTAACCCCTTAAGGACAGAGCCAATTTCGATTTTTGCATTTTAGTTTTTTCCTCCTTGTGCTTAAAAGGCCATAGCACTTAAATTTTTCCACCTAGAAACCCACATGAGCCCTTATTTTTTGCGCCACTAATTGTACTTTGCAATGACAGGCTGATTTTTTTCATAAAGTACACTGCGAAACCAGAAAAAAATAAACGTATGGTGAAGTTGAAAAAAAAAACACAAAAAAAACGCATTTTGTTTATTTGGGGGGTATATGTTTTTACGCCATCCACCCTGGGGTAAAACTGACTTGTTATATTTGTTCCTCATGTCGTTAAGATTAAAACGATATGTAACATGTATAACTTTTATATTATGTGATGCCTGTAAAAATTCAAACCATTGTTATCAAATATATGTTTCTTAAAATCGCCTTATTCCCAGGCTTATAGCGCTTTTATCCTTTAGTCTATGGGGCTGTTTCAAGTGTCATTTTTTGCGCCATGATGTGTTCTTTCTATCGTTACCTTGATTGCGCATATGTGACTTTTTGATCGCTTTTTATTACAATTTTTCTGGATTTAACGCAACCAAAAAATTTTGCGCTTACGCCGTTTACCATGCGAGATCAGGAATATGATAAATTAATAAACATGTTTATTATTTTTTTTTTATTTGTTTACTTTTATTTATTATATGGGAAAAGGGTGGTGGATTCAAACTTTTATTAGGGGAGGGGGCTTTTTATTGACAACATCACTTTTTTTCTTACTTTTACACTTATACTAGAAGCCCCCCCTGGGGCACTTCTAGTATAAGCACTCTGATATTTCATTGAGATCTATGCTGTAAGGTTATACAGCATAGATCAATGAGATCGGCACTCGTTTGCTTTCGGCTGCTGCAGCCGAAAGCATCCGAGTGCCTAGACGGGATCAGCGCCATTTTGGCTGAGACTTCGTCAGGTAACAGACATGGAGATCACTCCTCCGGGACAACGTCCTGGGCGGGGGCGATCTCCGCCACTAGACACCAGGGATCGGCTGCAGCAAGTAATCGGATGCAGCTATCAACTTTGACAGCTTCATCTAATTACTTGATTAGCGGGCACGGCGATCGGACCTTGCCCGCTAATAGCCGCGGCCTCGGGCTACATGCGGCACCCGGGAACGCGGCGGTTCAAAGCGCGGCCCCGCTCTGTACACCCTTAACGCCTGCGGTCGTTAAGGGATTAATAATGAATTGGGGAAAAAAAGGATTTAATTAAAAACATTAGAAAATCTGTGTTAGGCTACGTTCACACAACATTTTTTTTTCAGCTCCTTTTAAAATGACGTTCATCAGTTGAGGCTAAAATACCGGACGTCATTTAGCAGCCTGGCCTCCCCTTAGTGCAATGAAAGCTGTTGGTACATTTTCTAATTGGCTTTTGGCTGCGGCTTAATTGAAAAGTCAATTGAATTTAATAGAAAGAACTGAGAAAGAACGGTGACAAAAGAAAAACTGTGTGAACTACTAAAACATCCGCTGTTTGCAAAAGCAGTCCGAAAATAATGATTATGTTATTTATTTTGACGCCCATGGTAAAAACGTCCGGTATTCAATGCATTGTGTGCATTAGACGTCCGTCTTCCCACTGACTTTAATGCATTGCCATTGCAGTCAGTTAAATCGCGGCAAAAATTGAGTTTTTTTTAAATATCAAATTCTGCTGCCTTTTCTCTATTTTTGACATTGTGTGAACATAGACTAAACCTGCATATGGTTGTGTTCTGGCCTATAGAATAATGGTATCAAATCGCTACATACACAGGAACCCCCCAAAAGTTACTATATTGCATTCTTTTTTCCAATTTCACCAATTTATATTTTCATAAATTATCTTTTGGGGGTTCTGTCATACATGTTATTGTAGAATGAAAGATGCCATTACTAAGTATAACTATTCCTGAAAAAAACAAGCCCTTACATGTCCATGTAGATAGAAAAATGAAAATGCTAGAGCTCTTAAAAGAGGAAGAGAGGAAAAAAGGCTCATAAATAAAAAAAAATTGGCACAGTCCACTGGGTCATTTTGGGCTTGGTCCTCAAAGGGTTAAATAGGAAAAAAAACATTGCTACATTTTTGTGCAAGGCAGTAGCACCTAGCAAAAACTGATACATTTCACCCTCAGTCATTTTACCTTGAAGGGGCATTCTGGAATTCAGTGTGTATTTGCATGATTCACCCCTGACAGGAAGTTGAAAATTGAGAAACTGCACAATGTGGCACTTTCTCCAGCTCTCTGGCTCCTCCCTTTCTCCTGGGATAATGCATCATCTCCTGATATGACAGGGAGCTTGGTTGAATCTTGTCTCTGAGCACTGCAATAGAGGCAGACCACACAACTGCAATGGAGCCCATGTGGCATGGGGGACCTGGGACCTGCCCTGGCAAAGCATGGTCTGCTTTTATGGTACTAGCTATGGCAGACCAACCCCCCCTAGACAATTGCTCTCAACAGTAACCACCAGCGTGTCTGCCTGTCATATAGACATATACATATACAGTATATCGTTATTGGGACATTTAGAGAGAATGAAGGATATTTACAGGTATTTATAGTCTGCCCTGAAGAGAAATGCTGTTTAACCGCTGTAAGTGGGAACTGGCAGGAGTCCTGGGGGAGTAGGTGGGGCGAAGAGGCCGTAATGGACATTTAAGGGAAAGCAGTGCATTCTGGAAATTGTTGTACAGAGCAACTGCTCAACCAGGAAAAAACAGTATTAGGACTCCCAAAACAAATTGAATTTTGAACTGGGGCAGGTAAGCAATGCTATATGCTTCTGCAGCATTTTTTACCTGATGTCAGAGTACCCTATTAAGGGGGGAACATAACGTTTAACACCCTTACCTATTGATAACATATTTTAAAAATGGCTTTGAAACATGCAAAATCAATACCCAAAGAAAGTAGGAAAAGAGCCTTTGCAAAACATTGAGAAAGATTAATTAATCCTCCCTAGAATATATTAGATAATAGATGATAGCAGCAAGAAAGAAGCAATATTAATGAAAGGCTCGACCGTGTAATGTCATATTATCTATAACAGATTGGGAAAGGATATCAAAAGAAACAGCGGGGGTCACAAATTCACATTATTTTCTCGTTCTACCGGGACGTCTTAAGCACTGAAGATTTAACGCCATAAACTCATTTTGTGCAAAATTTGATAAACAGGGCTAATTAAAATTTAAACATGAAAGCTGCAGAGTAAGGAACCTAATTTTATTGAGGTTCTGCTTGGGAATAATCCTACGCAGTGACATTCTCATGTGTACAAGCCATATATCTTGTTTATTTCTTTCAAAGCTTATGCTGCACCTGTAGTAAATTTATTGCCGCATCTCATACAATATCCAATGCAATATTCACTGATAAGAAACATCGGGTGCTATTATAAGATTCTCAGAATTATTATAACTCCTGGCCCGAAGCACTATGTGCTGTCCCCTGTGATGCTTGTATGGCTTCAGATGCTGGAGGATAATAAAGGAATTGGATGGGATTTATTAATGTGTAACAACAACTTCACTCTGGCATAAACATCTAATCTGGTTTTGTTCTTGCAGAACTTTTGTCATGTATCATTGCTAATGTCTCTTTGCCACTGAGTTCACGAGAAACTACAAAGGAAGTTTACAACAATTTTAAGGGGTCTTATCACAGACATTATATTATCATGATTATGCATTTGATTACATAGAAAAGTATTTTACACTCATGAGGTAGAATGCAGAGGAAGGGTACGTCCAGTGGTCATGTGACCCGGATAATATATTTACCTATTCTTAGATTAGTTGGAGGAATTGCTAGTTACTCAGTTTTCCTTGTAGAAATCACCATTGCAGAATTTGTAATTAATATGTTTGATTGTGCACAAACCTGCATATTTACATGTTGAATAAGAGTTTACTTTTTGAAATTCAATTTTTGATAGTCATCTCTACCTTGGAGATAATGTTTTCTTTAACCTCTTAGCAATCAGAGTGTTTCAGTCCCATAACCCACTACTACATTCAGATGATACCTCTGGCCTTATGCTGCTCCTTCAGATTCTTCTGTACATCCAGTGCATAGGGCAGTGGAGAGTTAGCTATATACAATAAGATGAAAAAGACAAAATTATTATTATTATTATTATTACAAACAAAAAAACTAATTATACTTACCTACCCCTGTTCCTTGCTGGTCCCCCGAAGCCTATGGCCTATGATGGAAGGGGATCTTTTTTGGACAGCTACTGCTGACTGCCATGACATTGTTATAGCAGCTACTGTACCTGCACCTGCTACTAGAAGGAGCTTATTACTTACATTCCCCATTGATTTCAATAGCAACTCTTTCAATCACTATGTACTGGAGCATGGGCTCCTACACTGGTGAATGTAAACAACCAGAATTATTTAAGTGAGTAAAAAAGATTTTCTCTATGCAGCTACAGTATATCATGAAAGTGAATGTCAACAGAAGACTCCTGTTTCAGTTTTTCCTGTGTCTGTACTCTGTAGTTTCATGCATATCGGTATATCTAACAAAATGTATGTCTTTACAGCCTGTAGGCACCACGTCCACTTTAAAATCAACATATTGCATTTCCCACATTATTACACGCTTCGGGTCATGTTTTATTTGCTAGGTATGCCTATCTTCTCGCTATCTTAACTCTTTAAGCAGGAATACAAATATAGCCATTAAAGTTCTACCATTTGATATTTTTATTTCTGTAGAAAGATGTCTAAATTAAGCATTTAACTCTTTCTCTGTCCATGGAGCCATTCATCACAATTTTATAGTTGGACACATTGTAATGTATAATCTCAGCCTGCTGTCCACTTGTAAAAATAGGAATAGACTTCGAGAAATGAGCAATTTCCCAAAAGAAAATTGGAAATTCTGCCAGCCAATTCTAGTTGACCTACCATCAATCAGAGTTAAATTCTCTGGAGCCGTTGCTGACGGGTGGCGCCATTGTTGAAAGGTTTTACCTGGTGACGAATGGTATATTTCAAGTACATTTAAATACTATGGAAATAAAAAGGGGGAAAAAAATCTAATTATCTGGAAACTTCCAGCAGCTTTTCAAGAAACTCGTAAATTAAGTGAAATGTCTATAAAGTGAAATAATTCATCAATATGTATGTTTTTGATAGATGATCCAATGAGCTTTGTATAATGCAAGTGCCACACATTAAAAAACAAACAGCTCTTTAAAAGAAATTGTTTTGTTCTTTTCTAAGACTTTGTTCCAATTCAGTTTCTCACATAATTATTTTATACTAAGAAATTTTAGGCAGTAGCAGGGATGTATATGTATAATTTAGTATCAGGAAAGTTTCATTGCCCAAGCTGCTATGGACCCTCCCATTGAAAAGTGATTGAATGCTTTATGTCAGGAATGATTAAAGTGAATCTATTGGCTGAAATTTACATTCCGAACTGCTGACACTGTTAGATTGCTGTTACAATAAGGAGACACATGGTACCTTTCATATATTCATTTATGTTTCCATAATGATGTTAATTCTCTGCCACAAAGAGGCTTTCCTAAGCCCCTAAACTGCTGCATGATAGAATGCCTCCTTACTCCCATATCTCACACTGCTTGGGGTTCAGCTTCCAGGTGACTGTCAAACAAGCAGGGATACTGTTGGAAGGGGAACAATGAGGCATTCTAGCATGTACCAATTTGGGGGGCTGGGAAAGCCTAGATAATGAAAGAAAGCAACATAAATAAAAATCATTTTTCTACATTTTGGATGCATATGAAAGGTACTACGGGTCTCCTTGGCCTAACAGCCATTTTACAGTGTCAGCAGTTTGGAACTTAAATTGAAGCTGATAAAGAGGTTTTATAGTAATTGAAGTATAGGGCAGATGGACAGGCAACACATAAATGTAGGTGGTTGTTGTTAGATTCTTTCTTTACTGGAGTGAATTCATTCAACGAGTGGCATAAATATATGAGGCCAATAGTAGAAAGTAAACAGCCTGTGCGATTATTGCAATGAAGACTACACTAAACCATAACCTGGCTTACTAACAGTCCAACTGTATATAACAAAGGTTGCTTGGACATATTCTGGAATAGCTGTATTTCCCTATGTGAGTGGATTTTTACACCAAATGCTTTTCTTTTTGGTCTGATCACTGCAGACTTTCTCACAGCTTTGTCTCTTTCTTATGAGGTGCCCAAGTTGACTTTGATCACCTCAGGGGCCTCTGCTATCAGGTTCATCTGTATCATCTCTCCCTTTGTGATGTAGCTCTTGTGATACTTTTCTTCAGATCTTGTAGCAGATGTTTTTCTCTGTGCAAACTACTGTAGCAGGAAGTTTACAATCCCCTGGTGGGCCTCTATCTAGAGTATGCCCCTTGGGAAAGTGTTGCCACTGGGCAAGGGTGAGTTCCCCCAATGCTGCACCTATTCCCTTAACTGTGCTAACTACACTCTTTACTCCAGTACTTGCAGAACACGTAGGAAAAGGAATGTGAGTGTGAGTGTGTATGTGGGGGGGCCTAACATGGGGGATACTATCTACTTAATTGGCCTAATATTGGATTCCTATATATGGATTGCTACATTGGGAATATATCTATTAGGGTTCATACTGGGGGAATTATCTAACCGGAAAATCTACATGGGGGACTCTACCTACTTGGGTAGAGGTAGTTACATAGGAGATACAGTACTGACTTTAGGGGGGCCTGCATTTACACAGAGGAATAACTACTATATGGATGCACAAAGGGGACTTAATCACAATATAAATGCACAGATGGGCCTAATTTTTATATGGGGGAGTTGGGCTTAGCCACTATATGAAGGTAAAGAGGGGGCCTAACTACTCTATCGGGCACAGAGAGGGTGTTAAACTATTAAATGGGGAAAAAGGTGGAGGCCTGTCTCATACATGAGGGCACAAAGGGAACTATGTACTGTTTGAGGGCCCAAACTGGGCCTAAATACTACATGGGGGCACAAAAGTGTGTATTGGTATTGTGTAGGGCAATACAAATGGGGAGTTTGTAAAGAGCTTAGGATTGTGCTGAAGCGAGAAGCCTACTTTTTTGTCTGCTAGATTCTGCAGAGGTGAGTCATTACTTATACGGTGTGCAGAGCCTGTGTACCATTGGAATCAACGTTTATATGGGTCAGTGTAGAAGGGAAATATTGGTCTTTGTATAGGGAATTTTATTTAGTAATTGTATGGTGGTATTATACACTATGTGGTGGTAATGGTAGTGGTCAAGGTGTGGTGATAATATTTGTTCCTAATTTACTAGTAATATTGGTCAAGGTTTACTGCATTTGGTCAGTAACAGTATGATGGTATGAGAATATGTATGGTGATAACATATTAACTTTATTTCTTTTTATATACACTATTAGTGTGGTTCTTTGGGTACTTCCACAAGTAGCGTAGTGCAATGCACATATGACTCTCCTACTATAACAACAACTGCAGACCTTCAGTGCATGCTGGGAGTTGTAGCTGCAAGCACTACTACTGCCAGCACCTACTGAAAGTCCACAGTTTAAAGTGGGGTTTAAAGTACAAAAGAACAGACAATCCTTTGATAACAGCTGGCACTGTAAAAAGATTTATTGATGGACCTTCAGGGCTGGTGGCTGTTCTTTTCCTAAAAACTTAGGCCCAGTTTCCATGCCACTAGGAACCTCGACACAATCACCACTTCACCTTTTTTATGTTGTTATTGTTCAATGTAGGGTTGTCCTCTCAACAACTCTCATTATACCCTAAGAGGCTCATACATTTAAAGAATTCTGATAGTTGTAACACGTTTTTTAGTTCAACTATTATTGGAAGGAAGTTGTGGACAAGGATACAGCGTAATCAAGGATGGAAACGGGTCAGTACTTTTTTCTTTTTTTTAATCAGTAGACTCCTAAGATCAGTTCTACTGGTGGGCCCTAGGTACCCCAGATTCTGTGAACAGGGAGATCAGTATATTTGTGTGTGATGCTGTCTATTTGATAGGGAGGAGACCAGTGTGTGCGTGTATGTGTGTGTGTTTTGGGGGGGGAGGCGGTTAGACAGGCAGGGTCCGTCCCCCCCTCCCACTATAAACAGTGTTCTTTTTTTTCCA
Source organism: Dendropsophus ebraccatus (assembly GCF_027789765.1). Lineage (NCBI taxonomy): Eukaryota > Metazoa > Chordata > Amphibia > Anura > Hylidae > Dendropsophus > Dendropsophus ebraccatus. Next base: position 70,244,894 of record NC_091457.1, read on the forward strand.
CCAGATGCACAGTTTTAACTATGACAATTTTCTCAAGCAAATCTCTAAGGGCCACATGTATCATCCTGCGAACGGATGATTTTCGGCGGAAAGTGCTGATTTGCAAATTTTTTTATACGCAAATGGCACTTTCCAACGAGTACGCCAGGGGGGCAGAAAGGGGGTGTGTAGTGGGCGGTGCGCACCGGCGCGCACAGGATTTATGTGGAGGCAGTCCGCCTCTACATAAATCTCCGTAGCGCCGGAGCTGCGGGGGCATTTTTAAGTGTGGCGTAAAAAACGCCGGACTTAATAAATGCCCCCCTTAGTGTCAGTTTCTAATAACTTATACACTTCAGAAATGTATATAAATCAATCAATTATGTAAACATACATGTGAATCAAACAACCTTTTGGTAAAGTGTATATCAGTTCACACGCATCCTACATCCCACACACAAAACACTCCTTAAATTCGTACAAGTGAAACGGCTCATTTCACTATGGAGCGCTGGCTACAGTATGAACAAATTGTTTTATACACTGTTTTTTTACACTTTTGCTGATTGGGGTGGTGTTAAAGCGACTCTGTACCCACAATCTGACCCCTCCAAACCACTTGTACCTTCGGATAGCTGCTTTTAATCCAAGATCTGTCCTGGAGTCCGTTCAGCAGGGGATGCAGTTATTGTCCTAAAAATAACTTTTTATCCGGCAGCCCTGTGTCTAACGGCCGGAGCTTACATTTGTATATGCATTAGGCTGGCACAACCTCTCTGTACTTCCTTTCCACCCTCCTCAACATTTACTGCTGTTTGAGCTTTACACAGGTGTATTAATGATCCAGCCCATGTTCATTAAACAAACAGGTGGGGAATAGGGAGCAATCTGCCTGGAGAATTCTTAATGCTGAGGAGGGTGGGGAGGAGGGGCTGAGAGGGTGTGCCAGCCTAATGCATATACAAATGTAAGCCCCGGCCGTTAGACACAGCACTGCTGGATTAAAAGTTATTTTTTTTTACAATAACTGCATCCCTGCTGAACAGACCCCAAGGCAGATCTTGGATTAAAAGCAGCTATCTGAAGTTACAAGTGGTTTGGAGGGGTCAGATTGTGGGTACAGAGTCGCTTTAACACCACCACAATCAGCAAAAGTGTAAAAAACAGTGTATAAAACTATTTGTACATACTGTAGCCAGCGCTTCATAGTGAAATGAGCAGTTTGCCACAACAAGCAACAAGGGGACAATGCGCCTTCAATACAAACTTGCTTTTTTTTTTTTTTTTTTACACCCTATGACACTGATTAATACACAGATGATAGTATTGAACAATAATACAAATATAGGGTGTTTTGTGTACAATTGTGTTTATTTAGCATTAAAGATGCATTTTTGCTGTGATTGCCCCTGGTTGCCCCTGTGACAGCACACTCTACAACACCAGAGAATCAGTAAGCTACAACACCCCCAGCCCGTAGCGGACCAGCACCCACGCACCAGTCAACATGAGGCAGAGGACGCCACACTGTAACTGTATGCGGGTTTTAATGGTTGCTTCAATAAAGATTTTGTACAGTGGTCCATTTCACCACAGAACACTAACTGCGCCTCTAATACACACACACTGCTCCACACACAATGTCACCGATTACCCACACAGATAACAGCATCAAACAACAACAAGCAACCACACTGTTGCAGAATGCTCTGTGTGCAAACAATGCAAGACACACCAGTGCTTAACTGACACACACCAATGGCTTTGAAACCCCAGACAACCTTGACTTAATGTTTTTTTTTTTTTCACATTTTTATTAATACAAAATTCTATCCTTCAAATGGGAAAGGCAATCAAATGACCACCAGTAGTTATATTTTAATATTATTTTTAAATCTAAGCTAGGGTGTCTCTATTTCCTTCTACACCAGGATTCCTCATTTCACAATAACAAAAAGAGAGAAAGGGGGAGAAAAAGGGGGTGGGGGGTGGGGGTTAAACAATTAAACCAGAATAACTAAGTTTGATTGGCCCCTCTCACTTTTCCCCTCCCCCAGGTCACGCTCTATTAAGCCATGTTCTCAGGGCAACACTCTGGCAAACTCACAATTGGGTACCCCTATGAGAAATAGCGGATTCACTTTGCTGTTCACCAAGACTGACACCTCCCCCCCCACACACACACACCCACACACCTTACTGTAACTAAAGCAGCACTATCATGGCGTTCATAGTACGGGATAGATTATATCATATATACCATGTACCTGTAAAGTTTATGAAAAAATTATTATCAGGCAGCACTGTGTACACTTTTCATTCTCTAAATTACTTCCATTTTGAATTTGGTGCCTAAATACTTTAACAGGTTGGCCATTGTCTCCCTGCTGTCTGTATCTGTGAATTAGAAAACAAAGCTACCTGATCCATCTCCCCCTGGAGCTTCAGTGTAATGTTATTCTATGACACAAGGCTGGAGACAGCTGTCGTTAAGGGGTTAAAGTATAAAATAATGTACAACCCCCCCCCCCCCCCTTTCCAATTCAGTTCACAACATTATTCCAGACCTAAACCAAACCCCTAAATACAGACACTGGACCACAACATTAATTCAGACCCCAAATTACACCAAATACCCACTTTTCTCACACATACACTGCTCCCATGACCCTCTCTTTACTGTTTGTCCTCCCTGCTCCTTTTCCACACACCTATAGCTGTATTCTTCCTCCTTCATAGTGCAGACTGTATAGGGCCTGTAGTGGCATCATAGTCCCATGTTAAGGTCCTTCAGTATGTTCTGTAATGTTACTGAATTGGGTCCTGGCAGTAGTTTTCAAAACTGCGGTTACATTTTTTTTTTCTATGCAAATCAAGACAGAACTGTAGCCAGGAGACAATACACCACTGAAAGTTTAAGTCTCTTTGGGTGGCCATGGGCCCCCCAGAAGCTCAGGGCCCTGGGCTACCGCCCCAAACTGACCTATTGTAATACACTACTGGAAATAGATTACACAAGCACTCTTTTGAACAATTACCATAAATCTGAGAAGGCCAAAAAGGAGTTGGCTTCCCCCTGCTAGAACCCCCCCCCCCCCTTTCTGATCCCCCATCCTGTTCACATGTAGAGCACAACGATATGGCTCCCCCCAACAAGGATCGGATTAACTCAAATCTCACCTTAGGCTCCCACTGTCCAACTTCCCAACTTAAACTTCAACACATCTGTTCTTTTATATCTGCTGAATGCCCACTTACATCCATCCAGTAGGGAAAAAAACACTTAACCACACCACCCATGAATAATTTAGGTGTATAATACAATAATTTACTTCTATTAAAAAAATCTCAAGACTTCCCATACTTATTAGCTTCTGTATGTCCTGCAGGGAATATTGTTTTATTTTCAGTCTGACACAGCGCTCTCTGCTGATATCTCTGGCCGAGACAGGAACTCTCCAGAGCAGGAGAGCTTTTCTTTGGGGATTCATAGAAAACCAAGACAGAGTTCCTGTCTCGGCCAGAGATGTCAGCAGAGAGCACTGTGTCAGACTGAAAATAAGACATTTCCTGCATGACATACAGCAGCTGATAACTACTGGAAGACTTGAGATTTTTTAATAGAAGTAAATTACAAATCTATATAACTTTCTGATATCAGTTGATTTGAAAGAAAAAGATTTTTGCAGGACAACCCCTTTAACCAGTGTACTGTATGTGTGTGTATGCTGAATTTATTAAAATTTACTATCATCATATCATTATTTTAAAATATAAAATTACTATATACAGTAAATGTTCTACCTTTATTGTAAATTTATGATATGTCACATGCCACAGACAATGCAATGGAATGGCCGACAGGGTGCATGGGTATAATGAGTCAATCACATAATATAGTTTAACTGTTCAGTATGCGCTGAATGCTGATAACTGGTCTTCATTGGTTTCAGACATGCAGAAATCTCATTATACATTCTGAATGTTTAGGTCAGAGAATGGGAGTTTATAACGAAAATATTTTGCATTCAGCTTGGGCAAACGTTGCAATTCCAAATCTTAACTGTTATGGACATTGTAGATGAAAGAGATGATAAGGCTTTTGTGACACAGAAATTGATTTGTTTATTTCCCTTAAAAAGTGAGCCAATTTGATAAATGTATCTCTTGGAATTTTAAATGCCTTTGCCTTAAGCATTAACTCATTGAGAGTCAGGAGGAATGAATCAAGTAATTTGAATAAAGTGTTTTATACATTTCACAGCTAAATGGAATTAAGACATTTTCTGGAAAAATAGAACACATTTAAAAGGAAAGATTTAAAGGAGTAATTCAGAAAAAAATTGCAAGAGATTTTGTAGGACATAAGGCAGCTGATAAGCACTGGAAGACTTTTAATACAAGTAAATTACAAATTTCTGGCACCAGTTAATTCTGGGGAAAACACACACACACACACACACACACACACACACACACACACACACACACGTTTTGCTGAACTAACCCTTTAAAGAATTTTTTACAGGGTCTCTATCTAAAACTATCTAGCTAGTATCTATCTAGCTCATCATCACCTAAATTGGTCCCTGTCCTCATTAGGGATCACAATTAGTATAGAGCAAAATTATGCTGAACTATGCGGGTTCAGCAACATTTTCCAAACCCCAATTCTTGCATTTGACTGCCGGTTGCTAGAGAAGCTGGATCCAGCCCTAGAGAGTCATGGAAAACATGGATACAGATGTAGGCTGGATCCATGTTTTCCTGGAAGCCCTAGGGTGTCATCCAACTTTTCCAGCCAATGGTAATCGAATATTAAGCATTCGAGTTTGGAGAACTTTGCAGCAGTTTAACAGTTTGTCAAGTTTGCTCCGTTTAATCTAAGTTTAAAAGGCTCACAATGTAAGATTATCTATTTATCTATCTTCTTAAAAGTCAATATGGCTGCTGCTACTTCTCCAAATTAGAGCTTTCATAGAGCCCTGCCTTACTGAATAAAAAGGCAAACCCAGGTGTCAACCCACAGGGGACGGTAGTAGAGGTCGCCACCAATCTTAATATCAAACCGATGTAGGCTGATATTTTGTCAATTGGGCACAGTTTTAACATTAATGGGAAGCCTGTCACTAAGTCAACTAGATATGTATGTTTTATTAAAACTATAGAGCCTTCTGTATGTTTATTTTCGTAAGCCACAGGTTCATTGTTAAAGGGGCTGTCCTTTTTGGACAATGCCTTTTTCCTGGAATTGTTTCTAACAATGCACTTGCCACAATCACATGAGGAGGATATGGAAGTAAATGTAGTCCCTGTATTACCAACCAGGGCAGTATTAAAAAATGGACATTCAAGGGCTAGTCCCAAAAGTGGCAGGATACAAGGGGCGGCACTATGGTGCTCCTTTTTTCTTTTCTTTTTTTTCTATAGTGGTTTAGGAAAGGAAAGAAGTACGAATAGCTGACAAATTAAATCTACCCAGATTTTTAGGTGTCCAGCAATTTTGCTCAGAATAAGTCAAATGACCTATTAATACACTGATTTAGTAACAGGACATTTTTTCTTCTCTCATCAGCATTTTAATATGTTCATCATTTGTTCATTAGTAGAGAGGAATTGCTTGGCAGCTACTGTATAACATAAAGCAAAACCCAGACCTCTATAGTTAGAGTTTGTCTGCAGTCTGGTCTGAGGTCTGAATGACTTTTGTCTAGGGTAACTAGTTCAGTGTCTAAATTAACTTTTTGGTCTGATTTGTGGTCTGAATTTATTTTTGGAGTCTAACTATTTTAGATCGTTGGGACTAGTCAGTGGCTCTGGTGAGAAGTCTAAAATGATTTTAATGCGTGCAGAAATCTAGTGGGTATACATGTGCATTATATTTCATTATTGTGCATGTCTTTTATGGTCTTAAGGTTGTAAAAAAAAAAGTATCTTTGGGTATGAGTAAAGCCTTCAATCTTGTAAGGTTATCTACAATACAGGACTGTCTATTGCCAATGCTGCAACTTTGGGAGGCAGATTTCAAATTCAGTTGTCGCCAATGCATATAACATAATTTAGAGGTACAGTACACTTTTTGGCTAAGTTAACACGACATATAAATTCATTAAGCAACGGCCATAGTTGCAGTTGCAGTTGAATAATGGCTGCACAAAACTAACAGTGCAGACAATGTAAAGTGCAGCTCCGACTGCACTTTTCATTGTCTGCTGTGGTTAATTGGAGTACCAACTGCAGTACCACCCGCATGAACTTCACAGACAACGGCCGCTGTCATACATTGTGTGAACCCGACCTTTAGGGGGAAACTCTGTGTATTGCATGGTTCCTTCTGAGTTTGAAATGCTCTTTGTAGTCACTCTGCATTTTGGCTAAAGGTAAGGGTCCTGAACTGAACTGAATTTCCTAAAAGGTATTTTATTTTTATTTTATTTTTTTAAACCAGGACACCACAACTCACAACTGATGCCATAAGCAATAGTGGTATAGCAATGAAAATCTAGGTTCCTAGTAATAGGGGCTTACAGGCTCCATTGCCTAATAACAGTAAATGCATGTAGTGTTTATGCAATGTCATTGGTAGAATGACCAGCTATATTTCTATCATATATCATATTACATTAACAAGACACATAACCAGCAGTAAACCCAATTTCAATGTTGATATGCTACAGTAGCATTGGATATTCAACATACATCTGGGATCTACAGAAATGTAGGGATGTAAAGTAAGCTACAATGTAGAAACAGTTATGTAGACAAGATTAATAGTATGTTTTCTACAAAGTGCAATGATATTATATGAATCATGTGTTGTGTGCCGACAGGGAACAGGCAAAGAGCCGTCTCTGTCTCACACTTTGCTTCTTATATTTACTTCGGTAATTGGTTTCCAACCTGGAATCACCAGAGATAGGATTTCAATTAGGTTAATATCATTGTGCCTGTGCTTTTTCAAGCTATATAATAACTGTGTAAATTACTAATATTCGTTTGTTGTAATGCCACCAATGTGAAAAATCTGTTTTTTTTATACTTGCCTGTAGAAAATCAATAAACATTTTACAAACAAGATATTCTGTTTTTATGGATTTAAAAATAGCCATAATAGTGGAAAATCGGTCTGGATTTTCAAAACTTAATGTAGATTGTTGAATACAGAATACTCTAGGTGGCAAACTGATGATATGGCAAAGTGATATTATAACAACCTGCGGTCAATGGTCCATTTAGGTAATTTAAAGAGACTTTGAAACCACCAACCTACCCCAACAAACCCCTAGTCCCATCCAATTGATGAGAGTAAATCCTTACCAATCGTGTCTTTTAAAATGCGTCTGGTGCCTTGGTTAGAGAAAAAAAAAATCTTTTCATCTGCAGCGCTAAGTCATCCTGGTGGGGCCTACAAGGTCTGTGTACCAGATCTGCGACACCTCTCATTCCTTCCTACCCACCCTCCTCATCATTAGGAACACCCTTAGGCAGGATCTCTATTCATCACTTGTCTAAACTGCAGCTGTGTCACTACAGCCCAGGGGCAGTTTAGTCCAGAGATGAATAGAAAAAATCCTGCCTGGGGGTGTTTCCAATGATGAGGAGGGGGGGGGGGGAATGAAAGGCATCACAGACTTGGGGCAAAGACAAACCAGTTTGACACAGTGCTACAGATTAAGGGTAAATTCACACGGATGGATCCGCAGCAGATTTTACGCAGCAAATTTGCAGAGAAATCCGCTGCGGATCCTATGCCGATGACTTTCAATGATGATACATACTCATAGTGGGATTTACATCCCACTGGGAGTATGTATGTGACAGCGCCCATTAACCCCCCACCGGCCAGAGCATACTTCCGCGCTCCGGCTTGCGTTAGAGGTTCTCAGCTTGGCTGACATGAAGATGCCGGGAGCCCCCAGAGCAAGGCGGAGCCGGGAGGAGGTAAAGTATGCTCTGGCCGGGGAGTGCCGGCCAGCGCTGTCACATAATACTCCCAGCAGGATGTAAATCCCGTTGCGAGCATATATCCTCATTGAAAGTCATTGACATAGGATCCGCAGCAGATTTTTCTGTGAATTTGCAGCATAAAGTCCACTGCGGATCTGTCCGTGGGAATTTACCTTAAAATATCTTTCGCTCTGATCAGGGCACTAGGCACATTTTAAAAGACACGACCGGTAAGGATTTACTCTCATCAAATGGATGGTAATAGTGGTTTGGTGGGGTGGGTTGGTGGATACAGAGTCGCTTTAAGGGTCCAGACTAGGGAATAGAAACAAGAGGGTGCCTTCAGAGAAAAATTCAAACATGTCCCTGTCTGGACTAAGTAGCTTAGCAGTGTTAAATGAGGAAAAAAACTTCCCTGGGTCATTCTAGTGATTGGTTGGGGTTTGAGCACCAAGACACCAAATGATCAAATTTTTGGATCTCCAGGAAATAAACTTTTTTTTTTTATACAGGTGGACTATAAACAACCCATATGATGATGATGCAATAAGCCACTGCCAATTTGGTGTTCTTTTTTTGAAAGAGAATACTATAGCTGCTGTCAAACTTCCTGACTGCAGAGATGACTGCTTGCAGGCAGTACATTCATCATAACGCTTTGACAAATGCACCACACAGAGCCATGTAATCAAAATCTCTCAGAAACTAGAGTTTTGCTGTATTCATCATTAAAAATTTTAAACATAATGCTGGACAGCTCCATATGCAGGTCTAAAGCACATAAGAATACACAGGAAAAGCTATAGCCGCAGCATGCTTTGCACAAGCATTATGCAAAGTCTAAATAAACACTAAATAAATGATCATGTACTGTATATTTCACCAAGTGTATATATACTCTGTTATAATAATGCCACTAGGGGGAGCTTCTGTTGAGTGCAATTAAAATTAATCGGCCAGTTGTAATTGTGGTTCACATTTTATTTACTTTAGGTTGGTTCTGGCATCTGGCCAGTGCCTGGAGATTCTTCCCATATCGTTTTTTTTTATACTATATACTAACAGATGATACTTGGTCTAGCTTTGCTGAGCTCAGTAGCCCCTGGAGATTGTACACTGTTCCAATTACTTCTTTCCTTACATGCTAATTTTGTCCCTCTGCGGAATCTTGAGAGTTCTCTGACTGCAACAGTCAAAATGCGGAAGATGTCCTAAAACTAACTAGGGTTTAGTGGGAATCAGATTGGAGGCTTGGAGAATCCTGCTGCTTTATCAAGTCACTTGCTGGCTGGTGCGGATAGTGCTATTCCCTTACAGTATTTGCAGGTGTCATACTTATTCTATTTATTTTTCTGATCAATAAAGTTTATTTAGAGAAATATTGCTTTTATAGATGTCTTATTATTGTTCCCAAGATAGTGTATTTTTTTCTTTTACTGACTAGTCAATTGTACGTTGCATCTGGAGTAAGTCCTTTGGGAGAAATTGCTGTTCCAAGTGAACAAGTATTCATTGGAATTGTTCCTGTATTCTCCACGTGGAGCATATTGCAATTTGTAAAACAACAATATATAACTTTAAATGGGAAAACAAAATCCAAATATCTTTAACCATTGCAACCATAAAGGGCACAGAATAAAGGCATATAAACTAGAACAAGACAGGTCACCTTCCCTAATTTACAAGGAATGTTGAACAAATTCCCCTTCCATATACCCTCTGCTGTTATTTGCTTCCAAAACAGACTTGTGTAGCTATGACATGAGACTTATGGAGAACAAAAAAAATGTATGGAAAACAAGAGTACAAGAGTTCATTGCTAGACAATTGCACACTGGGGCCACCAGAGGACAACACGGAGGATGAACTCTCCAGCTGTACAAGAGATGTGTACGTTTAGTGTACTGTATTTTAACTCCTTCGATTCTGAGTCACTTTTTATTTCTGCACTTAAGTTTTTTTCTCCTCATGTTTAAAAGGTTATAGTGCTTGCATTTTTCCCCCTACAGGCCCACATGCTGCAAAACAAAACAAAACAAAAAAAAAATTGAGTAGTGAAATTAAAAAATAAAATAAAATTTTTTTAAAAAAAACCATTGGGGCAGGGGGATGTTTACGCTGTTCTTGCTGACATGTTATCTATGTTTCTCAAGTCTGTAAGATCACAACGATATGCAACCTATATAACCTCTTAGTGACCACCGTGCTGCCTTTTCACGGCGGCCACTAATTGGCTTTATTCCCACGTACTGCCGCCACTGGGTGGCAATTCATTCCAATGCGTAAGCCGTTAAAAGGCGTACGCATCGGAATGAATTGCCAGCCAGCGGCGGCAGTACGTGGGATCAGCTGTCAGTATGACAGCTGACCCCTCCTGTAACTGCCCGGAGCGGAGGATTCTCCGCTTCGGGCAGTTTAACCCGTTAAATGCCGCTGTCAAAGCATGACAGCGGCATCTAACGGGTTCCGGCGCCACAGGTCCCCACACCAGTCCCCACACCAACGTTTGCCGTTATTACCAGTATAACGCCGGCCACCGGTAACGGGCACTGCATGTTTTCATCTCCTCTCACCGTTAATCCACAGTGAGAGAAGATAAATACATGTCCCCCCCGTCACAGTGATTAATTCCTTAGGGTACAAACACACTTGCCGTATCGGCAGCGAGTTTCTCGCTGCATATTCGCAGCGAGACTCGCTGAGGATCCCCGCCCTGTGTACTCAATGGCAGAAAAACTGTACATCCCTTCTGCGAGTTTGTCCAAAGGCCGACCCGTTAACCCCCCGGCCACCAGAGACTATACATCACCTGGTCCCGACTATACATCACCTGGTCCTTCGCTGATTCCCGGCACGTCCCACTCGGCCAATCAGTGCGCTGCCCCACCGCAGCACTGATTGGCTGAACGGGCCGTGAAGACGTCGGGAGCCCGTAGCCGGGATCAGTTGACGTATAGTCTCCGGAGGCTGGGGAGTTAACGGGAGGAGCTGCGGACAAACTCGCAGCAGGGATGTACATCCCTGCTGCGAGTTTGTCTGCCATTGAGAACACATGGCTGGGATCCTCAGCGAGTCTCGCTCCGAATACGCAGCCAGAAACTCGCTGTGGATACAGCAAGTGTGTTTGTACCCTTAAAAAAAGATCAAACTATCATTCTCTCCACCACCAGAGGTGGCGGAGAGCATGGGGCAATGATCAGGGACTAGCCGATGTGGTCCTCGTACAAGTGATCAGCGGTATATACTATATACCACTGATCACTTGTTTCAAATGCTGCCGGCACTTTTTGTCCCCAGTCACCAAAAATCATTGGTGACGGGATAAAAAGTCAAGTGCCCCGGATTACCTATAACCACCTCGCATTACCTGTAACCACCCCGGTTTACCTGTAACCACCCCAGAATACCTGTAACCACCCCGCATTACCTGTTACCACCCCAGATTACCTGTAACCACTCGCTTTACCTGTAACCACCCCAGATTACCTGTAACCACCCCGCATTACTTGTAACCACTCCGCATTATCTGTAACCATTCTGCATTACCTGTACCCACCCCAGATTATTCATAACCCCTCCAGTTTACCTGTAACCGCTCAGATTACCCGTAACCACCCCAGATAGCCAGTAAACACCCCCAGATTGCCTGTAACCACCCCAGATTGCCACAGGCTACCCATAACCACTATAGATTGCCACAGATTGCCCGTAACCACCCCAGATTGCCCAAACCCACCCCAGATTGCCTGTCACTCCTCCCCAGATTTCCCATCACCACCCCAGTTTGCCTGTTACCCCCCCAGATTGCCTGTCACCACCCCAGATTACATGAAACCACCCCAGATTACATGTAACCACCCCGCATTACCTGTAACCACTCTGCATTACCTGTAACCACCCCAGATTATTCATAACCCCTCCAGTTTACCTGTAACAGCTCAGATTACCTGTAACCACCCCAGATAGACAGTAAACACCCCCAGATTGCCTGTAACCACCCCAGATTGCCACAGGCTACCCATAACCACTATAGATTGCCACAGATTGCCCATACCCACCACAGATTGCCTGTCACTCCTCCCCAGATTGCCCACCACCACCCCAGTTTGCCTGTGACCCCCCCAGATTGCCTGTCACCACCCCAGATAGCCAGTAAACACCCCAGCTTGTCTGTTACCACCCCATATAGCCAGTAAACCCCCCCAGATTGTCCGTTACCATCCGATATAGTCGGTAAACACCCCCAGATTGTCCGTTACCACTCCAGTTAACCAGTAAACACCCCCAGATAGCCAGTAAACACCCCCAGATAGCCAGTAAACATCCCTAGATAGCCAGTAAACACCCCCAGATTGCCCATAAACACCCCAGATTGCCACAAACTGCTCGTACCACCCCAGATTGCCCATTAACACCCCAGATAGCAAGTAAACACTCCCAGGTTGCCCGTCACTACCCCAGATTACCTGTAATCTCATTTAAAAAAAAATTTGCAACTGCGCTATTCTATTAACCGATACTAGCTGCGGATTTGCACCAGCAAAATGACGCTCCTTTCCTTCTGAGCCCTGATGTGTGCCCATACAGTGGTTTATGCCCACATATGAGGTACCGTTGTACTCAGGAGAACCTGCTTTACAAATTTTGCAGTGCATTTTCTCTCCTGTTTCTCGTGAAATTGAGGCATTAAACCCTTAAGGACAGGGCCAATTCCAATTTTTGCACTTCCGTTTGTTTCCTTCTTGTGCTTAAAAGGCCATAGCACTTGCATTTTTTCACCTAGAGACCCTTATGAGCCCTTATTTTTTGTGCCACTAATTTTCCTTTGCAATGACAGGATGAAATAAAGCACAATGCAAAAGCAGGAAAAAAATCAATGTGTGGTCAATTTGTATTTGTTTTTACACTGCTCGCCCTGGGGTAAAACTGACTTGTTATATTTGTTCCTCGAGCCATTACGATTAAAACAATATGTAACATGTATAACTTTTATAATATGTGATGGCTTGTAAAAAATTTAAACCATTGTTAACAAATATACGTCCCTTAAAATCGTTCTATTCCCTGGCTTTTAGCGCTTTTATGCTTTGGTCTATGAGACTGTGTGAGATGTCATTTTTTGTGCCATGATGTGTTCTTTCTATTTGACTTTTTAATCGCTTTTTATTACAATTTTCTGGATTTGATGAGACCAAAACAGCACAATTTTGCACTTTGAATTTTTTTTCGCTTACGAGATCAGAAATATGATAAATTAATATTTCAGGCGATTACGCACGCGGCGATAACAAACATATTTATTTATTTATTTGTTTATTTTTATTTATAACATGGGAAAAGGGGGGTAATTCAAACTTTTATTAGGGGAGGGATTTTTTTTTTACTAATAATGCCCCCCTGGAGGACTTCGAGTATATGCACACTGATCTCTCATTGAGATCTATGCTGTATAGTTATACAGCATAGATCGATGAGATAGGCACTCAATTGCTTTTGGCTGCTGCAGCCAAAAGCATTTGAGTGCTGAGCTAGGATTATGGTGCAGACCCCGGCCGGGTGAAGACACGGGTATCGCTCCTCCGGGACAACGTTCCCGGGGGGGGGGGGATCTCCGCCACTAGACCACCACAGATGGACAGAAGTAAGTAATCAGGTGCAGCTGTCAACTTTGACAGCTGCATCAGATTACTTTATTAGTGGGCACGGCGATCGGAACGTGCCCGCTAAAAGCCAGGGCCCCAGCGACCGTGGCGGTTCAGAGCAGGGTCACCGCGTGGCCCCGCTCTGAACTCCCCAAGGCGGCCGCAGGGCGTTAAGGGGTTAATATGGATTTGGCCCAATTAATTTTAAGATCAGTAAAATAACCTAGCTCATTTATCAGGGAAATTACTCTTGGTACCACAGCTTGAGGGTTCTTTAGAGGGTTCATCAGCATACAGTAGAGGGGACACCCCTGCCTCGTTTCTCTACTCAAAAGAAAGGGGTCGGAGTTTACTCCATTCACAGAAATTAAAGCTCTAGTGTTTTTATATACAAGTTTTATCATATTCACAAACATTTGTCCAAAACCAAATTTATTCATAACCTCCCATAAAAAATCCGACCCTGAATAAACCCACATTGGTCGTCATGTCTAATAGTATGAATCACTTTACTTAATCTATTAGCCAGTACTCGAGCAAATATTTTTACATCTTAATTTAGCAAAGAGATGGGTCAATAAGACTCCAGAGGCCTATTCTTGAATGTTCCCACCAGTAGGATGTTGAAGTACCTCAGGTATTGCTCCACCAATGGGAAATAGCCCAGTTTCAGCCCTTATAGATAATGGGTAGTGTTTAGTTCGGTCAGTTTAGTCTTAAAGAGTTCCTGACCAGTCTGCTGCACTAACAAGAGCTACCTCAGGGCCTGTTCCTGATCCTGCCAGAGAATATTGTCTATTCAAGTTTCTATAAGCCTAATATGTCTTGCTAAAACCCAAAGAGGGGCAACTACTGTTGAGGGGATCTGCTGCCAGTCCTCATCTAGGGTGACTGACGTTCTCTTCAAGTTTTTTTTTCTGAGGAATTTTATTAGTAAGAATAAGAGCTGCAGGGGTGCAGCTCTTATTCTTCATCTTCATTCTTCATCTTCATTGTTCAACCTATAGGGGCATCAGGGGCCTAACTTATACCAGGGAGTACATGGAGATTAACATCAACAGAAAGGCACAGAGGGACCTAGCAACTGTAAAGTGGGCAAATAGTGGAGTAACTCCTAGATGGGGAAAAGTCACAGTTATAGCACAGATGTGGATGATTTGGTGGGGGGATGAGCTTGCAACGGAGAGTAGCTGGCTCCCTTACTGCCATCTGCAATGTTTCTGCAATAATTTTTTTTTTCATTATTATTGTATTAAATACAGTATATATATTATTTATACAGTATTTATATTTCAGTAAGTTTTTTTGGTTTGTTTTATAATTTCCTTCTCATCTTATTGGCTGACTTTCTGGACCACTCATAGACCTTAGTGTAATTTGTAACCCTTTGTTTGTTCTCTAAACTCTATCCCTGCAGTGTTTCTTCTTTGAACTCCCCAACCTTAAGACGAAGTTGTATCTTGTTATATATTTCTCTTTTTTGGAATGGGACAGACTTCGGGCACTCTAACACTGAACCTTCTTTAGATATGGTTAGCCTTACAGTTTTGCAATATCTCTTTAATATCAACCACCATTACAACAATTCAACAAAATGTTTCCTTTTTCCTTCTTTTCTCATTGGCCCATTTAGGCCGGCACCAGCATCAACCTTTGTTAGGCATTGCAAAAGAAGTGATTGCGTGTAACATCAACCCCCCTGTTTGAAGTTGGCACATCAGTGTAACGTTGTGCAGCTTTTACACTATATCCTGAAATCCGTCCCTTATATAGCAATTATTTCAAAACAGACAGCAAATATCAGGTTTTGACCAGGTTCTTGGGGCAAGGGCTTATCTTATTTATTCTGGTCAGAGAGCTGTGTGACACACAGAACAGAGCTCGGAGACATAGGAAGGTTGGTAGGTAAGATAAATTATTTTCTTAAAGAGTAACTGTCATTTTTTTTTATTGGAGAAATCAGTAGTATAAGCGATTTTAAGAAACTCTGTAATAGGTTTCATCAGCCAAAAAAGCCTCCTTCTGTACCCAAGAAGACATTTCCCAGCCTCCCCCCCTGACTTCTTATCTGTGCATTATCAGGCAAACACGTCTTCATTACAGAGAAGCCAGTGAAGACGGGCTCTGCTCTCTCTATTGTAAGCCTATGAAGGGGGGAGGGGCTGAGGGAGATGAGGGAGCAGGAAGAGAAGACATGAAGGTCAGCTGTTTGTAGACTCTCTGGGCACCTAAACCGCAGGATTCTGGGGTCAGAAAGGTCAGTGCTTATCTATGAACTTACTGAGAGAAGATTGCAGGGTGTTGTGCTTTGCAAGACTGCTCCGTGCTCAGTCACTCCTAACAGCCCCTCCCCTCTCCATAGCCACATAATGGACACAGAAATCCTGCTGCTTCTGCAGTGAGGGGGGAGGCTGGGAGATTGCTTTTTCAGTACAGAAGAAAACTCTTTTAGTACATAAAACCTATTACAGAGTTTCTTAAAATCGCTTGTACTGTTGAAATTTAATGTTTTTAGAAAAATGACCCTGAAATGACAGTTACGCTTTAACTCCTTACCAATCTCATCCAGACTATGTCTACTGGCTGTCCATCCAGAATGACAAATTATAAAGTTTATAGTGTACACTGAGTAAGCACACTAATCCACTTACTGTATGGTTAAGGTGGATCGCCTTTATTCAAAGGTGGCAGCCAGTTTATATATCCTAAGGGTGTGTGTTCTTCTACAAAGGCTCATGTCAGTAGTTTATTGGCTGAGGTATGAAAAGAGTTACTTGCATAGCACTAGTGTTTACTTACATAATCTCTTAGGAATGTAATTATCTCTATGTGTTTAGAAGGTCAGTGCCATATTGTAATGGCTTCACTAAATATACAAAATATGACATCTTTAACACGGGGTGGAGGGATATTACAATTAAATTGCGATTAACTGCTATATATTTAAACAGAGGGGGCCTATCTACTATATTAGGGCACAGAGTGGGCCTAACTTCTATTATATGGGCACACAGAGAGGGCTTAGCTACAACATGGGCACAACTTGGGACCATTTCGCAATAGGGGAACACATATGTTATATAAAAGTACAGAGGGACCTAACTCTTATTTGATGGCCCAACTACTACATGGGAGCACAAAGTGGGCACAATACATTGTGGATCAGTAAAGATAGGGACTTTGTATAGAGTTGATGGTGCTGAAAATGTTTGTCTGGCAGATTTTGATAAGTTGTGGCTGGGAGATGTCTTCATGATGGCCTGGTCAGATGTAGAAGAAAGGAATATTGGCAGTATAGTATAGAAGACACTAGTGACAAAATTGTATCCCAAAATAGTTTTCTTTAGAGCAACAAAGGATTTAGACATAAACCATTTATTTGCTTTTGATTATTGATACCACACAGCACATTAGGATAATTTTTTTGCAAATGTCAACTAACCAACAAAGGAAAAGTATGGCACTCAAAGAAAACCCAGAAAAGCTCAGGAAGCTACATGTAGATTTTACACAAATCTATACTCAGGGTCATTTGAGGGGTAAACATTGTTTTCAGAGAGGACTGAAGAAAGACTACAAATTGTGCAAAGTGATCAAAGGTTATTTCTCTTTTTAAAGGCAAGAGGAGCTTGGTAGGAGAGTCGCCATGAGGATAAGAGGTAGGAATAAGTTTTTTTTCAATGCCCATAGTCCTGTCTATCTGACACATAACTTATTAATTATTGATAGTTCGTTGTTAATTATATATATATATATATATATATATATATATATATTAATATATATTTCTCTTTTGCAGACATTCCGGTACTTTCTGTCCCCGTGGTATGTCACACATATATAGTGAGAAGCTGTCTACTTCGGTATGCAAAATATACATATGACCCGGCAAAATCAAAAGAGTGAAGAATGTGGAAAATAAAGCTGTGGAAACCCAGAAGATCCCAGCCAATGTGACCATGTCGTCATTGATATTCCGGAGGAGACAGGGGCAATTTCCATCAATGAGGACATTAGAGAAACAAAATATCTAAGCTGCAACAGACTTGGCAGTATGCCAAGGAAAAACTATGGTGGCCCACTTCAATATACAGCATGTGGGCAAATGCATAGGCCATGATTCATTCCCCATTTCTTTATCTAAGAGCCCTATTACACAGAATGAATATTGTGATATACAGTAGCTTGAATAGGACATTAAAGCTTTAGTTAAGAAAAAGTTAAGAAAGTTTGCAACTGGTACTAATTCCTGTTTTAGCTCTACTTCCCTACCAGGCCCTATGACATGTCTTTCATGTTTATGGCTGGTTTTCTAGGTTCCCGACCACCTCTCTGTGTTATCAGCAGTGGTCAGGCTGGTGATGTCACTCCCTCACTGCTCTGAAGGGAAAGGTGGTCAGACTTTAGGCCACACCGCTCCTGACACTACCACAACTTTAACTTTGCCATAGCTGAACTTAATTTAACAACTATAAAACAAAAAATACATATCCAACTCTGCTACACAGTTTCTATATAATTTTCCAATTTACACATTTCAGTCACTCACAAATTGACACAACAATACTTTTCAACACATATAGGCGCATGTCAAACTTCTCAATTTGTCCAGGCCCAAGAAAGGCACATATACAGCTTTGCTAACTCATAGTCATACCTGGGCATCATGAATGTAATTTTAGGTGTTTTCAGCCTCTAACTGACCAAACAAAGAGGGACATCTGTCACATAGATATAACAGAGCATCATTTTAAATGTTCCAAATGAAAATGACATATACAGTACATCTCTGCTAAATCCAAGACATAGGCATGAACTATTCAAGTACATTATTCTTTCATATTTGCCTCACTGCTGACAATGACACATACTACTTTGTTTTAGCAAAGCTTGTTTACTGGCCAAATTTATATTATTTATATTATGCAAATTACACATACAGCTCTGCTACATTAAAGTCAAATTATTTAGCTTGTTAGTGGAAAACCAATTTAACCGCTCAATGTCACATGTTTAGTCATAATAAAATGTATAATAAATGAGGAGGTAATTTCAGTCCGGCAGGGGAGTAAAAATTCATTACGGGCAGGGGGTGGGGGGGAAGATAAAAAAGACAATATGCACCCCGGCAGCTGTCATCCTTTCCTGAATTTAGGGCGTGTCTTGACTTGGACTGACGTCACAGATGGGTGGTATTTAGCCCTTTAAGCCAATCAGTAACTGCAGCGGTGTCTTGCTTCGTCAGCTCACCTCAGAAGACAGCTGGTGGGGTCCAGGAGCTGGCCGCTGCTCTATGTGGGCACTGTGACCATAGTTTCTTTTTTATCTTCCCCCACCCCTTGCCCAAAATGATTTTTTACCCCTCCTCCCCCCCTCCCATCTAGCCGGACTTCTCCTTTAAGGGAAGGAAAAATTACTGTACAAGCGGGGCATAACTAGAAATGGCTGGGCCGTTGTAAATGAATGCTGGTCATTTTTAGCATAGCTCAGGTCATTTAATATGCATCACCTTTAATTTAGAGATATGAATCCATCCCTGCATTGCAGAGACAGACCATTAATTTCAATAGAAACTATGTAATCAGATTCTAATCAAGCATTGCACTGACTGAATCATATAGACCAGTGTTTCTCAACTCTGACCTCATGGACCCCCAACAGGTCATGGTTTAAGGATTTTGTCAGTATTTCACAGGTGATATAATTAGTCAGTGCATCGGGTATCAACACAATTATTCTTTGTATGGTATATCCTCAAATCATGACCTGTTGGGGAACTGGTGGACTGGAGTTGAAAAAACTGATATATACATATAGAAGTGCTTCTCTAGGAGAGAACTATTACAGTTTATTACAAAACGGTATGTATAGTACATGGACCAAAAGCTCACTCAGAAACATAGAAGATGAAAAAGACCAGCGGGTCCATCTAGTCTTCCCTTATAGTATTTCCTCATTATCTTAGGATAGATATATGTTTATCCCAGGCAAGTTTAAATTCTGTTAGTGTAGATTTACCAGCCACATCTGCTTGAAATTGGTTCCAAGCATCTACTACTTCTTCAGTAAAGTAGTATTTTATTGTGTTGTTTCTGATCTTTCTCCCAACTAATGCTTCATTCCCGATCTTCCTTGGCCTTAAGCTAATTATTTCCAATTGGTGGTAAATATAACCCTATCATTTATCTCATAAAATGTTATGTCATTACGAATCAATCAAACTGTTGGGAAGTATTCATCCCACTACATAAATAAGAAGAAAAAGAAAACTAGAAGAAAAAAATCATTTGATTTCCAAGCAGCTTGATACTTTTGTATCCTGCTTCAATCTCATTTCCTGTGTAATTAATGGATGAATGAATTAAATTAGTAATCAAATCTGCATAATGGGATGCCACCATTTTCTAGAGCTAATAAGAATTCAGGTGGTAGAGCAGGATGCCATGTGAGAGGGCAAGCCTGTTGTTTGTTCATAGTGGAGTCTCGGGAACAATGCAGAATAACTGCTAATGTGGAATTTTAAAGACAGATCCCATATCAAAGCAGTGTTAGGCACAGAGATTTTCTAATCAAGCACCTAATAATTTTGCTTTGTCACTTGGAAAATGTGTTTCATTTAAATTGACCTGCTCCTTGCAGCTGTATATGAAGTAATTATTTGTTCTCAAAAGTTCCAGCTTCCGTAGCGCAACTTAGAGTAATGAACTATAGACTAAATCCTTTTTCTCTGATAGGTGTGAGGTTTGGACACTGCATTAGAATAGAATAGATTTCTGTGTATATCATGTCATTTTTAGATTTTTTTTTTTAAATGTCACAATTTTAATATTTGTTTGTGGGAATGAAGTGGGAAGCGGGCATGGGTAAAAAAGGTAAATCTATAAGAATAATTTAACTTGCAATGTGTTCATACAAGGATGGTATCTTATATACAGAGTCATTGCTTTAATTGTCATACAATTTACTACCATGATTCTTTGCAATAAAGTCATTCAATTTAATCATATTTGTTACATTTCAACATATTTTCAAACATACAGTAGAGGAATAAAGCAAGAGATCAGGTTGAAACGTATTTCTAGAATACGTGGATTCACATTGCTGCTATTGATATGGTGCCAGCCAGACTAAAGTACTGTCTAAAGGTTCTCCGAGCTTTTATCTTTGTTCCCTGCAAGGATAATTTGGCTTAAACTTACAGGAAGATGCGTAGGTCATGGATCCGTCATGGGATACGTATACAGATGAGGGGGAAGTGTGACCCTGACTGGATGAAGAAACAATCTGTATGTATGAGCAAAAACATCATGACAAGAAACAACAGATAACATGCCAAAGTGTCAAAACCAGAAATTTGGGTGGGTCACGTCAGTTCAAAATCTATGCATAGCAAAGGGTGGGCATAGTGCAGAAGATAGACCAGGTAAGTTTATAGGAAACCCTTTCCTTAAAAGCTTCTCTGAAATTGAGCTCTGTAGAAAAACTCCAGTTTCCTAAACATTCTGCTGTACACATGTAAAGAAAGTGCATGCAATGCAATTCATGGTAGTGCCAAATCTTTCCTCTGTACACAGCAAGATTCATGTCTGTTTGGTAAAACTGGCAAATGAGTTGTGCTAGATTGAACAGAATTATTAAAAAATGATCTTCTGCATAATCGGAAGCTGATAAAAGAAATTGACTCCAGAGTCAGAGACGTTAATCTCCCCCGTGTATCCTCCTATTGATATACAGTAGCTGCTAGCAGGCAAACAAACAGACCTTTTTATGGGTTAGTAGGTTCTGATTAAATGGCAGCTTATTTATGTACAGTATTGCAACTTATGATTAGGGTAAAACAACTACAAAACATCTAACATCTTTTGAAGTCATCCCAAATATCTGTTGGCCATTGTTCATAAACCGGTCTGTGGAGCACTAGCCTTTGTCCGCTTGTACAATTATTGAAGAGGGAATTATGACTACATACAGAGTTACATTTGCAATTCAAGAGTTTGGGAAACTTGAGTGACAACCTCTGATTTACTAGCAGCCATACTGATCCTCCCACAGCATTACCAGAAACAGCTATGACTAAGGAACAGCTGAAAGGAATTTTAAACAACCTGACAGAAGAGGAAACATAACGACTTGTATTTAAGGGTGTTGTTTTTTTTTCTTCTCTTACAGAAAAATGTTCTTTAAAGTTAAATGCAACTATCCATTATAGTACATCCACAATGAGCTGAATGTCTTCCTGGGATCTTGTTGCATTCAATGATTATCCACCAAGCAGCTGGAAATCCTGTTGCACGTAGTATATGTGACAAAAGTCTCAAACTGGGTTAAATATTGTGTTTTTAAGTGTAAATATGCAGGTGTTGCTCAGTGGCGTGTGCTCACCAAGAAATGTGAACAGCGGTACCAAACTATGAATCTCATATATGAGCAAACACTACTCAGTGACATTTTGAAGCTTCCCTGCTACTTACCATTGTATGCAGGAAATGGTGCAATGTTCTGCAGGCTGAACTCTACTTACTATTACACCCTAAATAATTTAGAAACAACAAGCTACAATGTAATGTATGCATTGTCTAACATAGAAGTGCTGGTCAAACAGCTGACCAGGAGATCACAATTAGTGATAAGCAGACTGTCTTTTTGTCCGACAGCATCTGCGCTCTATCGTCATGCCCGTGATCCCGGCCGCATAGTTGCGATCCGGCGAATATGCGACCAGGATACTCCAGGGAATTCCAGATCAATTCCCTGGAATATCCTGGCCGCATATTCCCGGGATTGCAACTATGCGGCCGGGATCACAGGCATGCTGATAGAGCGAACTGCTTTCGGACCAAAAGTCCGAAAGATTCGCTCACCTCACAATGTTTTTACATAATTAAAAATGTTTATTTTTCTAAAAGCCAAGAAGTATCCATGTTGGCTTATGTTTCAGTGTACTAGCTGTGTTTCACTGCATGGCTTCCCTATATACTTTCTTAAAGTTGCACTGTTAAATGCAATTTATATCCTATATACTTTGGTGATATCTACAGGTGAAAATATTTTATGGCAGAGCAAAATGCATGGTTATTGTATTGTGTTATTCATCTATACATAGAAAATAAGGCTTTAGAACTCTAGATCTCTGCTCAGCCACCAGTCCACTCTATGGCTATGTTCACTCTGTGTATGAATCCGTCCGTAGATCGTACGCCGCCGTACATGTGCGGCTGAAACTACGGGCGTGGGAAAAATAGACATGCGGCCGGATGCGTACGAACCACGAACATACGCCCGCAGTACAGTTATGCTTCCCTAGCTTGATTCAAAGCGATCTGAGGCAGGTCATTAACTTGGAAATCTTCGCCCAGCCCCATAAACCACACAGAACCTTTTGGATCGAAAAATCAAGTTCAATTTGGCTGAAATAAGTACTTTGTATGGGAGCGCATGGAAATCCACGGCCGTGGGTTTCAACATTTCCGTCCTCAAACAATGGTCTTGTTCATTTTTCACGGCGCCGTATACTATTCCGGCCGTAAGCTCATACGTAGTGTGCACTGTGCGGGCGTATATCGTATACTTCCAAGCGAATGCATCAACCTCAAAACTATGTGCGTACATTCGCGGTTCGCACTACCGATGGATTCATACGCAGTGTGAACATAGCCTATAGCTGGAAAAAGGACATCCAGTCTAGGAAGAGAAGAGGTATAGTCAGTAGTAAGGAGTCAGTAGAGAGAGTGTAGTGTACAGAGGTAGTTAGAGAGCCTGTACAGAGCCCTGGGTCACATCATCTTCAAGTCCAGCAAATAATGCCAACTAGTTAGATTTCCAGTCCTATAAAAGGGATTCCTACATTTAAAAAGTCTTTAAAGTATAATGCATTCATACCAGTAAAGGGAACAACTTTATACAGTAGATATAAGATAAGATATACTAGATAAGAAGGAAAAGTTCAGGCAAGTCCTGGTCAAGTAAGTGTGGCTAGGAAGGCTATAAGAATCAGTATATTACAGAGAAAAAAAGGGTTTCAAATTAACTGGTGTTAGAAAGTTAGACAGATTTGCTAAATACTTTGTTTAAAAAAATGTTCCAATACTTATTAGCTTCTGTATGCCTTGCAGAAACTGGGGCAATATTTACAGTCTGACACAGTGTCCCTGCTGTCACCTCTCTCTGTGTCTAAACGTATCAACCAGTATTTATCACTAATGGCCCTATTACACTGTGGGTGTTATTCAAATTTAAACAATGATCGTTTTGTGTGAATGCAGGACAACAATCAAAAAATCATTCTTGTGTCGTTGATCACATCTTTGAGCTAAACCTAAAATCATTGTTAATTGTTCGCTAATCGTTTAATAATCGGTCAGGGTAATTGTGCGTTTACACGGAAAGATTATCTGATAGATTATCTGCCAAAGATTTGAAGCCATAGCCAGGAATTGATTTGAAAAGAGGAGAAATCTCAGGCTTTCTTTTATGACCTGATCTCTGTTTATAGTCTATTTCTGGCTTTGGCTTCAAATCTTTGGCTGATAATCTGTCAGATAATCTTTCTGTGTAAATAGACCCTATTTCCACACCCATCTTTCATTTGCTGGGATCAGATGGAGTCAACAATCGTAGTAAAAATAACGTAACTAAAGAATATCGTTCTGTTTAATATGGTGAACGATTCCATGAATCGTTGAATTGTTAATCATGAATTGTTAAAAATGCTTTGCCTAATAGGACCCTAACTTAACCCCTTAACGACAAAGGGCGTATAGGTACGCCCTATTGCCGGTAAGGGCGTTCAGAGCGGGGCCGCGCGGTGACCCCGCTCTGAACCCCGGCGGTCCCGGGTGCCGCTTGTAGCCCGGGACCGTAGGTATTAGCGGGCACGGTCCGATCGCCGTGCCCGCTAATACAGTAATCAGATGCAGCTGTCAAACATGACAGCTGCATCCGATTACCGGATCCAGCGTCTCCCTGGTGTCTAGTGGCGGAGATCGCTCCTCCGGGATGTTATCCCAGAGGAGCGATCTCCATTTCTGAAGCTGGCCGGGGACCGCTCCAAGATGGCGCCGTCCCCGGCTCGGCACTCATTTACTTCCGGCTGCAGCAGCCAGAAGTAAATGAGTGCCTATCTCATGGATCTCTGCAGCATATCTATGCTGCAGAGATCTCAATGAGAGATCAAAGTGTATATACTAGAAGTCCCCTAGAGGGGCTTCTAGTATATGTGTAAAAAAAATATATATACTGTTGTTGTCAATAAAAAGCCCCCTCCCCTAATAAAAGTCTGAATCACCCCCCTTTTCCCAGGTTATAAATAAAAGTAAACAAATAAATAATTAAACATGTCGTATATGCGCAATCAAGGTACCGATAGAAAGAACACATCATGGCGCAAAAAATGACACCTCACACAGCCCCATAGACCAAAGGATAAAAGCGCTATAAGCCTGGGAATGGAGCGATTTTAAGTGACGTATATTTGTTGACAATGGTTAGAATTTTTTACAGGCCATCAGATACAATATAAGTTATACAGGTTACATATCGTTTTAATCGTAACGACTTGAGGAACGTGCATAAGAAGTCAATTTTACCCCAGGGCGAATGGCGTAAAAACACAATCCCCCAAATAAACAAAATGCATTTTTTTTTTCAATTTCACCACACTTTGATTTTTTTTCTGGTTTCGCAGTGTACTTTATGCAAAAATTCAGCCTGTCATTGCAAAGTACAATTAGTGACGCAAAAAATAAGGGCTCATGTGGGTTTCTAGGTGGAAAAATGCAAGAGCTATGGCCTTTGATGCACAAGGAGGAAAAAACGAAAACGCAAAAATCGAAATTGGCTCTGTCCTTAAGGGGTTAAAGTATAAAGTGTGATGAGAAAACAGTCTCAGAATCACAGCTCAGTATCTGCTGATTTTTTACCCTTAAGGCTATGTTCACACTACGTAAGATACATCAAAAGAAATTCCCGGCACTCGCCAAATCTTCTGCAAACTGATGAATTTATTTACAAGTGCGATACAGACAGACAGATAAAGGACGCGTTTTGGCGTGCAGCCTTTCTCAACAAGTCTATTGGCCCAGGCACCACCACATATCAGAGTGCCGACCACTACTTGTTACACACTACGTAAGAGACCGGCCGTTCAGTGACCCCAGTGATCTTTCGGCCGCGGAGCTCTGATGCGAGCGCATCAGCGTGCGCCTGCATCAGAGCTTCCCATAGCCCACAGTGAAGCGAGCGGCCGGACCCGCTCACTTCACTGTGTGAACTGACAGGTCTTTCTGCGGCCGGAATTCACTGAATTCCGGCCGCAGAAAACTGACATGTCAGTTGTTTGGCATATGTGATCCCGACCGGAGTGCACACAATGTGTGTACGCTTCGGCCGGGATCCCATAGAACAACAGGCATTGTTCACTGCTGTAAAAGTACGGCCGTTGTTGCCATCGGCAACAACGGCCGTACTTTTACAGCAGTGAACATAGCCTAAACCTGGAGGAAAAATTTGTAGTTTATTCACCCAGTATTTAAATATCCTAAGAGTAAATTTATGGTAACTCTATTGTGCAATACATCGAGATCATGTGTAGAAATTAAAAATGGTAGTTCATTGTCAGGGCCTTTTTTTGCAACACCTTTTCTATATTAATGCAGACAGGAAAAAGAGACCATGGAAGTATTATTTATTAGCCAACTTTGAAGAACAGCCCTGTAGGATTACACTGTCCAGAAACAGAAGAGGAAAAGATCAAAATTTCCTGGCTGGCTTTCATTGTATAATATGTCAGCATTAAAGGAGTCTGGTGGGGGTAAAAAAATCATTTCCGTCTGGGGGAGGGGGGAACATAATAAAGAAGTTATATTTACCTGTCCCGGTGCCCGTGCAGTGCCGCAACCCATTCCTAGACCCCAATGACAATGTCTTCAAATCTACCCTGCAGCTACGTAATGACCTGGCTGATGGATGCCTTGCTCGGTCAGTCAGTGACTAGGGTGGGGCACTGATGCAGTCACTGATGGGCTGAGGGGGCTAAAGCCAACCGTTCAATGACTTGTCAGCTGGGTTGTGACGTACCCTGCTGACACTCACATAACACTCTTTGTTATGTCTTTTTTCAGCAACCCCCTTCCCCCGTTTTCTTTAAGTCACTGTAAGGTCTGACACATAGATAACAATGGAAATTCTTTACTTGTGGTTAATGAATGTTTTGATCCCCTGCTCAGACTGAAAACTGGGGAAGAAAGTGCAAACGCTATGACATTTCTCCTTGAAAGTAAATAGTGCAGCCCTACTGTGCCCAGCTGTTGATAAACTGCACATACGACTTTCTACATCTGTTGGCTGACATTTGCATTCATAAAAGAAAAAAGTGTGTATCATGTACCATGATCTACAGTTCATAAGTGTCACTTATCATGGTCAACATTACATTCTTAGGGTTGAAGGTAAATGTTCATTTTTAAATATAAAATCTATGTGGCATAAATAATTGTTTCTATGAGAAACTAAGAAGAGATTGCTTAACCAAAGAAATATAAAAAAATATAAATGTCAGTTATTTGCGGCCCCGTACGGAATCCCGGCCGGAGTGTATACGAAGTGTATACGCTCCGGCCGGGATCCCACAGAAGATAAGGCTATGTCCACACCGATGGCAACAACTGCCGTACTTTTACATAGTGTGAACATAGCCTAATACTGTACACTGAGCAATTTTACTATAAAGTGGAGAACCCCTTTAAGGGTAAAGACCTAGGAAGGACTTAGATAATCTTCAAGGGTGACCCATAGCCAAATTGGTTATGTGACATACAGTATGGGGTCCACAGTTGTTGCTTGTTACAATGTGTAAATTAATCTGAGCTGGGATACAATAAATTAGAATATTGCAGGTAAGATATTGCTTCTTTAATATAATAGTGTTATGTGCAGAAATGCAGCCAATCACATTGTTATTCACATTTGCTGAACATAGATTAAAAAAATCACAGGATCAGACTGTTTACAAAGGAATTCAACACCAATTTCCTGTGCACATTTTATTAACTTAAACTACCCAGACGTTCCAAAGGTGCTTTCTTTCAATTTTATCCAGTTAATGTCTTCCCTGGCCTGCTAATAGCTGCATTCTTCATAGTTCCTTTACCACAAACATGATAGTAAAAAATGTTATATACAGCAGGTTAACTGTAACAGAGCCGCCTTGTGATCAATAAGAGAAGGCAAGAAATACTCTTGGATCCAATCAAGGTTAATTAAAACATTAGAGATGAAAGAGCCTAAATACCTTGTTGCAATGATATGAACATGCAGGAAAATCTATTTTGCGATCAGTGTTCCATCATTTCAGCATCATCTGCTCCTGACAGCCAAATAGTTAAACCCCCACACTTAAAATGCAGATAAAGAAAATGATACTCGGCAATATAGAAAAGAACACATTGTATAACTGCCGAACAAACGACTACACGAGAGGCACCTGTGGAGCGGCAACCACATGTAATAAACTTAATGTCTGCCGGAATCTGCTAATTGGATGTCATGCGCTTCAGAAAGAATATTAAGCAGATGTTTGAATTTAGTCTCCGTAATGTGACTTGTAAACAAAATCACAAAATAAAATGCCTCAGCGTGAAGTTCTCAGGATAAAAAAACATTCATGAATAGATTTGAAGGACGTTGGTAAGGAAATGAGGTTAAATGGTAAAGGGCGCAAATGGGCTGACAATTATGTTTTGCCATGGTGAAGTGACATATTTTGAATAATACTAATAATGATAATTATATTATACATTTATGTATATTGGCATATTGACATGTAATTCAATTTTTCCATCTGTTCAGACCCATATATTGGTTTGGAAAATATAAACAGTCCTGTTTGAACCCATCAACAGCCACTGTCTGAGCCGTGGTAAACCAAGTTTGTGGGTTACCCTGCACCAGCCATACACATACCCGTAAATGTTTTCTAAAACTGTGCCTACTGTGTGGAAGCATCTGTTGTCACCAATAAAGTAATGTTAGTTAGTTCAAGTTATTATTGCGTCTGGCCTCATCCTTGCATCTGATCATTACACGCAACCCAGAACACCATGGGGGGATTTATCAAGACTAGCATACTCATACACTGGTCTTAAATTAGGCCCCGTCCCTTCCTCATGCCTTATTCACTAAGAGCTACACGCCACTTAGTGAATCCGGCCAGCTGGGTGCTCGACCCTCCATCCAGCGTACCAAATCTACACCTGCTTCCTGCAGGTGTAGATTTGGATTATGATTTACGCCTGCGAGCATGATAAATGAGACCATGCCTCCTCCCTGCCTTGCCTGTCAGTACTTGCCGACCAAACCACATGTAATCATAGGTTATATTAGTTGGCTTCTTAAAGCCCCACAAGCCATGGTTGATAGTTTACTTCCTGTTTGGGTAAAGTGAGAGATGTATCAATTCAGACCAGAAGCTCAGTCAGAAGCTGCAGTGACTGCCTTGATGGTTGGAGGTCATAACAGCTGGAACTTGATGACAAGTTACCTTTATTGTTATACTTAGGGCCCTATTACACGGGACCATTATCATGGGAAAAATTATTATTTTGTTTAAATTTAAGCGATAATCATTCTGTGTATATGCAGAAAACCTTTCACAGGTTGTTGATCGCATCTTTTAAACTGACCCTAAAATCCTTGTTAATCATTCGCTAAATGTTTCGTAAATATTCAATAATCTTCTGTGTATGTACACATCGTTCCTTCTTTTGCTGAGATCAGAAGGAGTGAACGATCTTAGTAACAATAGCAACTAATGACTATCATTCTGTGTGTTATACTGAAGGATTTCAGCTCATTTCTAAAACCATCTGTTTGCGATTATTTATTGTTGATTGGCGAAAATGAAAAATTACTCTAATAGGACCCTTAGACATCAGTGGATATTTTATGTGCTTGGTACAGAAAGCTTTTAGGGTGCCTTCACACATACCGACTCGCAGCAGAAAACTCCCTGCGAGTTTCTGCTATGAGCCGAGGTCCTGGAAGGCCCCTATCACTACATACAAGCAGTGGTCTAAAAGACCTCTGCATGTATGTGATGCAGCTGCCCCCTTAACCCCTTCAGCCATTACCTGGCTCTGGCTGCACAGGGTCCCGGGGTCCTGCTCTGCCGCCCAGCCAATCAGTGTGTTGCCCAGCTGGGTGCTAGAGCAGGACCCTGGGACCTCGTGTAGCCAGAGCCAGGTAATGTACGGGACCGGTGCGGGAGCCGAAGGGTTTAAGGGGGCGGCTGCATTACATACACGCAGCGGTCTTTCAAACCACTGCTTGTATGTAGTGATAGGGGCCTTCCAGGACCTCGGCTCATAGCAGAAACTCGCAGGGAGTTTTCTGCTGCGAGTCGGTATGTGTGAAGGCACCCTTAAGAATTTTTACAAAGGATGACATTCTTGTTATGTTGAATAGACACTGGTCATGACCATATCCCAGAACAGCCTTGTATAGATTTTAAAGCTACGTATACTTTAACCTGTCAGTGAATAGGATGCAATGCAACTTAAAGCAATTGTATCAAGTACATTCGCTTTAAGTTTTCCCATAAATAGAACGGTGCTGGGGCAGGGAAGCTGGTGCCGCAGTCCTTTTTTTGAACTGGAGCCCGGTTTTGTACAGCGCAATTCTATTCATGGGCACCGGCCGGGGGTGAAGCACTGGAGATGGGCAGGCCTGCCCCCAGTGGGAGGGAACCTCCGCCCCTCTATGATGCGGCTCTGTTAAAACCAATGGAGCCGTGTCACCGAGGGGCGGGGGTTTCACCCAAAGGGGGCAGGTCAGCCCATCTCCAGTGCTTCACCCCCGGCCAGTGCCGTGAATAGAATGCTGCCCTACATGGGAACGGGGCTGCTGTTAAAAACAAAAAAACGCAACACTGGCTTCCCCACATCTGTGCCATTCTATCCATTGGCAAATCTTAAAGCAAAAGTACCTGATGGTACATTTGCTTTAGGGTCTTTACACAGTACAGAATTTTCAACTGCATGTTTTAGCTTTGCTTTTTGGGGCCTTTAAACTCCAAACTGGGGACTTCAAACTAACAATAGACAAAACATGCAGCAGCAAAAACATGCTGTTTAAAACACTGTATGTGTGAATAAACCCTAAGGTCTTGTGCAGCCTCATGGGCTCTCTTGTGAGAGTGGGGTATGAACCTAGCTCACGAGGCTGCATAACATGTCACGCAGAGCTGCGCCAGGGGTGGACAAGCTTCAGGAGGCAATGTGCCAACCAGGGTCATGTGATAGAAGCATGCTAACCAGATTCACAGTGGATTTCACTGCAAAACTCGCTGTGTCAAATCCACTGCAGTATGGTACATGTAAATATACCCAAAAAGGAATAATAGGTAACTTTGCAAATGTGTCTACATAGTAGTAATACATTACATACAGTACATTTACCTGTTTGTCCACTGTTGTACTGTTCCTATGTTGGGAACGATCAAAGAATGAGTGCAGGATCAGACTACACGGTTTGTTTGTAGTCTATACCACAGAGACATATAGTTCTGCTTAGCAGCTGTATATACAAAACAATAGATTTTTAGCCAATGTTCTTTATTTTTTGATGGATGCATTGATGCAAGTAAGTTGTTGAAATCATTTACATACCTTTTAATCTGCTTTATTTTAATGCCTGGACCAAATAATTGCACAGATTCTGTGGTCTTCAAAATGCTGAAATTCATATCAGAGCTGAGAAAATGGAGGCCTCACATAAATAAAAGATTGAGAGGAAATCTCGTTGATGCCATAAGCTATTTGTGCCGTCCACTGAGCTGAAATAATTGGACAGAATAGTTTAAAATATTCTTCTTATGCCTGAACAAATCTAAAGAGCCTCCTGTGGTTGAAAGAAGCCCAGAGTCTGTGTTGGGGACCTGAAATTCTCCCTAGGTGACCCCGCAAGGAATGCTCGGTTTCCTTTATTCACAAATTCACATGGCATCATTTGGAAATGACATTCCTATATTGTCCTCTTGTATTTTCTGCTGGAATTCATTGGCGCTCAGTCAGAAGAATCTGACAAATTGAAAAGAAAAAAAATTGCAATATTTGTGAGGCGGTGTGTTCAGAAGCCCATTATAAATAGCATTTAACAGGTACAGTACCTAGCTAGTTCTGCATATATCGATACAGCTGGCCTGTTCTTGAGATTCATTTGGTCCATGTCATGTTTGTCATGTTTTATCATCAGCTTGCAATTCTTTTCTTTTATTTTGCCAACAATATCATACGACAAAAATTGCAAAAACTCACCCATCATATACCCCATGAGTGAAGGGGGGGGGGGAGACACCAGAAACTCTTTTCAAAATTCTTCCAAAATTCTCGCTTATCACTGAAGCTTAATTTTTTTTTCTATAGCTAATAAACACAGCCACTTATTTAGAATAGGTTTACATTGTGTTTGTGCATACATTAGTAAAATTATGATGTACATGGTAAACATGTCCATATCTCTCTCATTTAATGATAAATAGCAGGCAATATTTTATAACAATGGCCGTTGTTATAAAACAATGGCCATTATTTGTCATTAAATGATAGCCGTTCAATATAAAACTCTGTCATTTTGACGCTGTGTGAACATAACCTTAGACTTTATCAATGTTTTTCAGGACTCCCGAGGACTGCATCAAACTTCTTTAGCCACTGGTAATCAAATGCCACATGCTAAAGGGTCACATATCTTTATCCACATCGAAGTTCTCTATGTTACAAATGTAGACTTGTTATGGCTCTAATATGTGAAAATGAGTGTGAAAGTTGGTACTCACACATTTTAGAGCCATAATCAAATCAAATGCTGCATTACTCGAGGATCGCTCATCTCTAGGTGTTAACCATAACTGAGATGCAACTTTGTGAGTCACAAAAAATTGCTTGTAAATGCAGCAATAGTGGGTGAGATTTATCACTGAGTCTTACAGTAAGAATGTTTTTCATTACCAACCTCAGAATAACAAGTATAGAATGAATTGTTAGTCTCACCATGGGCAGTAACATATCAAAAGTTATGTAAGTGGAATACCCCTTTAAATGGGGGGGAAAAAAACTATTAAGGGTGCCTTCACACAGGAGGAGTCACAGCAGAAATGTCGCTGTGAGTTTTGCAGCGAGATCTGCTAGGAGATAAAGTCCTGGCAGGTCCCTGTGACTACATACTACATACCCTGTTACTACATACTACATACATATATAGTATGTAATTCACCTGCCCCCTTAACCCCTTAATCGGCTCCCGCGCTGTCTGTATAAATTTTCCTTGCTGCATGGGGTCCTGGCTTCCTGCTCTCCCGCCCAGCCAATCAGTGGCTGCGGCTGGGAAACACATTGATTGTCTGGGTGGCAGAGCAGGAAGCTGGGACCCCGTGCAGTGAGGAGACAGGTAATGTAAACAGATTGCGGCAGCCGATTAAGGGGTTAAGGGGGCGGGGTGCGAGTTATCCTTTGTGAACTCACCCTAAGGCTGTGTTTCCACACAGTATTTTTGCACAGTATTTTGGTCAGTATTTTGCAACCCTAACCAGATATGGATTGAAAACACAGAAAGTCTGTGTTCACACACTGTTGACTGTCACTGTTCTGTGTAGTTGACAGTCATGGCAGTTGAGCCTCCTCCCCCCAGAGGAGAGGGCGCCCAACTACTGTGAAACCCCGCCTAGGTGACAATGTCCATGGATAAAATTAAGCGATTTTAGAGCAGAAGGGAGACAAGTTTTATACAGGTATACATCAAATATGCAGCATCTAAGCTTGTGAATGGTGCAAAGAACTGCACATAGAGGGGGGGGGGGGCAATATCACTTTAACATGTCTGTAAGGGTAACTTCTCACAAGTCCACCCTCTTTACTTTCCAAAGAGTAGAAACAACAAGAAAAGTTGAAAATAATATAATTATATTAAAATGCATTAAAAAAATAACTTTTGTCTCCAGAGTACCCCTTTCACATTAACTCTCTAATATCTATCCTTAAGCCAACTACAAATCCATTGAACTATCCAGGAATTACGTCAAATTTTCTCTAACTTCTCTATCAGCTCCTTATGGGGAACTGTATCAAAAGCTTTGCTTAAGTCCAGATAGGCGATATCCACAGCACCACCTTCATCCAGCACTTTTGTGACATAATCAAAGAAATCAATGAGATTAGTCTGACATGATCGGCCCTCAGTAAAGCCATGCTGGTTTGGATCCATCAAATTGTTGATTTTAAGTTGATTCTTCTTTTTTTTTAAGTTTCCATAATTTTTACAACTACAGATGTTATTCTAACTGACCTGTAGTTACTGGGCTCTTCTCTACTCCCCTTCTTGTGGATGGGTATTGGGGTAAAGCATTGGTGCTAGAAAGCTTTGAGCTCTACTGTGAGTTAAAAAATAAATATACATTGTTGATATATGGATTAATTATATATGCTGTATGTTAAGGTACATGTGCTGCTTACATATATTTCTATATGTATTTCTATATAAAGCCTAACCTAGAATATGTATATTTCAGTTTAGTTAACCCAATATCTACCATCTGTTCCTTATTAATCTATGTTACAGGGAAAAAATGAAGCTTTGGACTTTCAATGTGTGACACGTGCATGAAGCTTAGATTGAGGTCAGTATTGTTTAAATTACTTTAAGCATGGAAAATATCTTTAAATCACAATCAAAATACTGTCAGATGAGCTTGTTAAATTCCACTTCATTCACTAGCAGGTCCAAAGGGAACACTGCTATCTCTTAATATAGAGACAAATTAAATAAAAACTGTTAAAACATTTATGGAATTCAAAAAAAAAAAATCCTTACTGCACCTTATCCCATGAGAGATGTCCCCAAATGCAGAATATTGGAGACATCTTCACACATTTAAATTGCAACCTACATAAGGTATATACAAAAATGGTACCAAATGTGCATCAGTACAATCATTTATCATTGTTAATAATGGTCTTTTGGTGAAAGAGGTGATGAGATCAAATGAAGTCTATGAGAACCAATGACTTCATAGCTTAGATAACCTGCATTCTGTTCTGTTACTAGAAATATATTACATCTTCATGCTGTCAATAACGTGAACGGTTCCTTGTTTAGAGATTTGTGATAGATCTGTGAGCAGTAAAACTATGATAAACTATATGTACTAACATGCCACATTATCTATTTTTATTGTAGCTTTGCTTGTTCCCTTGCATTTACAGTGCAAAACCCCAACACAAAGTCTGAACCTGGCTTAAGGCACATGTAAGATGGGA
Source organism: Dendropsophus ebraccatus (assembly GCF_027789765.1). Taxonomy (NCBI): domain Eukaryota; kingdom Metazoa; phylum Chordata; class Amphibia; order Anura; family Hylidae; genus Dendropsophus; species Dendropsophus ebraccatus. The sequence continues at coordinate 70,279,767 of NC_091457.1, forward strand.
GTAAATATTTATTGATACAGCATATGTGAACTCTTAGAAATAAAACATCTTGTTTAGTTACCCGATGCACCCTGATTTTGTTTAATGTCTCAATTCATTTTACCATCAGAGCAGGGTCTATAGTAGTGAATTGCATCATACCGTGCCACTTATTTCAGAACAAATCCCTACATTATGGAGCTGTCCTCTAAAAACAATGTTTCTAGGCGAGAATACCCCATAATAAGACACTGTGGGGGAAAACCCTGTAGTAAATCACCGCTGTAGAGCCACTGTATTGCATGTGAGTATTAAGGGTGGGTTCACACTAACGAATAGGGGTGGACGGCAGAATTCGCCTGACCTTAAAATAAAGTCTAGGACACAGGCAGAAATGCGTGTGCAGGGGGGGGGGGGGGCTGACGAAATTTGCAACGGATTACCTGCCCCTATTCCGTAGTGTGAACCCACCCTAGGTCAAGGTAAAGTTGATTATGTTTGATCATAATTCTCAGCCTTCAAAAAGGTTGTCCCACAAACCATACAGTAAATGTCTGTTTATTGGGGCTCTCTACTAATCATTAGAACTAAAACAGTGCTTGGCCATTGCATCAGCATCAAAGACATCAAATAGACAAGTAGAGGTCATTATGGTCATTCAGTGAAGAGTAACTGGAGTCTAGGGACTACTGTTCTAAGTTTTAGTGGGTTTTCCCAGTGTTGAAGGCTCTATCAATTAGAAATGTATCTCCCCTTCTGTGGATACATGATCAATCCACTTCATTGGTCAGGGCTGGGACAAGGAGTTTTGGTGCCCTAGGCAGAGAAGGCAAATGGTGCCCCCCCCCTTATTAGAATTGGTGCTCCCCGCACAGTATAATGCCCTGAATGTGCCCCCACACCTTATTAAGAGCCCCAATACATACGGTTGTTCTCTTATAACCTTCCTACCACCATACTGGAGCAACCCGCTGGGGAGGTAGATGTTAGCGGTACCCGGGCTGCCACTGTCAGATGTTATGGTCATGGTATTGGCACGAGGGTGCAGGGCTAGACCACGGAAACTTGAGCAAGCGGGACCCCAGGACAATTCTTTGTTGCCCTTAGTCAAGGCACCAATAACTAGACCAATGCCAGGGTTCAGAAACAACGGGAGTTGTGCGTTTATTAACATGGTGGTTGTCAATAACAACAGTCTCTGGATGCAACCAGTGATAGGCAGACTTGAGTATAACTGAGAAGATGGGTGATGTTGCAACATGCCGTAGTGTGATAGTGTCACTTTAAGTGAGATGAATCTTAACGGAGGATGAGGGTAGTAGTTCCCTGAGAATGATGCTGGGTAGAATGATACTGAAGAGAATACTTGCTGTTAGCGATGAACTGAGGGTAGAGACTTGATGATATACCCAGATCTGAAGTAGAAGGAAGAATCTTGAGGATGAGACTGGTCAGGACTGGACCGGAATCTGTCTCTGAGGTAGTGGAGAGGATCACACTGAGTTGCAGCCTTTCTCGAGGAGCAGCAGAGAACACGTCCTTCCCTCTTGAAGGTAGAGGGAGAACAACCCACTAGAAGGGGAGTGACCAAATGACCCCAGCCAAAAGCTCGACGGCTATTGGGGTTACTATGGCAGCCGGGGAAAGTCACGTGACACTAGGCCGTTTGCATCACCACACCATGTGACATGGACACAGATGCAAATAAATGTACATAAGAGAATATGAGGAACACTGGGGGGCGCAACATAAGCTGAGCTCTTTGCAGTGGCCATTAACCCTTTCCAGTACAATAATATATAGATCCTTTCCTGTACTGGGACACTGCAATACAGTGATTACATATTACATGAAAACTGCCCTGAACAGAACAGAAATATATCACCAATGATACCATTACATAATACTGCCACACCATGACCCCTATCACTACAACCCTTTAACTGTGCAGTTACATCCAGCGACTCACATGGGGCGTCTTCTCAGATCTGTCACATTTTCTTTTTCTCACCATCCAGCGTGGGCCACCTTGAAGTCGTCTCCTGACTGTGAATCTTCTCTCAAGAATCTGTCAGAGAAACATTTTAGGATGAAACATATACAGTAGTTACCCCCTCTGTACCCCTATATAGTAGTTACACCCCTCTGTGCCCCCATAGTTTTAAGGTGTCCCTGTGCCCCAGTATAGTAGTAAAGCCCCTCTGTGCAGCCCCAATATAGTATAGACTGCTGTGTGCTGCCCCCAGTAGTATATAGACCTCCTTTGTGCTCCTTCATAAGTATATAGATCTCCTGTGTGCTCCCCTAGAAGTATATAGACCCCCTGTGTGCTCCCCTAGTTATATATAGACCCCTGTGTGCTCCCCCATAAGTATATAGATCCCCTGTGTGCTCCCCCAGAAATATATAGATCCCCTGTGTGCTCTCCCAGAAGTATATAGTCCCCCTGTGTGCTGCCCCCAGTTATATATAGACCCCCTGTGTGCTCCCTAACCCTTCCCATATAGCAGTAATTCTCCAAAACAAACAAACAACAAAAAAACACTTATACTCACCTGGGCCATGCATCTTCTCTTCACTGCACTCTTGTGGCAGAGTTACTTGCAGTCACAAGAGGCCGCTCTCCCCGTCGCATAACAGTGCACTCACACACCCCTGACCCTGCAGAACATCACATAACATCGCACCCACACAACCATGACCCTGCAGAACATCGCATATCTATGCACCCACACACCCCTGACCTGCAGAACATCTCATATCTATGCATCCATACACCCCTGACCCTGCAGAGCATCATATAACAGTGCACCCACATACCCCTGACCCTGCAGATCATGACATAACAGAGCACCCACACACCCCTGACCCTGCAAACCATTGCATAACAGTGCACCCACACACCCCTGATCCTGCAGAACATCTCATAACAGTGCACCCACACCCCCTGACCCTGCAGAACATCTCATATCTATGCACCCACACACCCCTGACCCTGCAGAACATCTCATATCTATGCACCCACACACCCCTGACCCTGCAGAACATCTCATATCTATGCACCCTCACACCCCTGACCTGCAGAACAACTCATTTCTTGCACTCACACACCCCTGCAGAACATGTCATATTTATGCACCCACACACCCCTGCAGAACATCTCATATGTATGCACCCACACACCCCTGCAGAACATCTCATATTTATGTACCCCCACAACCCTGCAAAACATCTCATATCTATGCACCCACACACCCTTGCAGAACATCTCATATCTATGCACTCACACACCCCTGCAGAACATCTCATATCTATGCACCCACACACCCCTGCAGAACATCTCATATTTATGCACCCACACACCCCTGCAGAACATCTCATATCTATGCACCCACACACCCCTGCAGAACATCTCATATTTATGCACCCACACACCCCTGCAGAACATCTCATATCTTTGCACCACACACCCCTCACCCAGGGCCGTATTAACAGCTACTGCTGCCCTAGGCACTAAACCTGACGACACCCCATCTTGGGGAGCGTGCTGGAGCATGGTTTCGGCCACATGCATTTCTCTATATGTAGAAACATTGTCTGAATTGCATTTTCATGATTTTTAACTGCTTAAAACATAAATTCCCACATTCAATGAATGATTAGAGCCGTCTGCATATTGTCTGGAGAATATTGTTTGGCAAAAAAAGGATGAAAAAAACGGATTTATTTGTGTGCATCCGTTTTGATCCGTTTTTCCATTGACTTCCATTGTAAAAAAAAAAAAAGGATCAAAACGGATCCGTTTTTTTTTGACGGACACAAAAATGTAGCTGACACTATTTTTGTGTCCGTTAAATAAAACGGATCCGCTTTGATCCGTTTTTTTTTTACAAAGGAAGTCAATGGAAAAACGAATCAAAATGGATGCACAGAAATGCATTATTTTTTTTCCATCAGTTTTTCATCAGTTTTTTTTGCAAAAAAAGGGTTGCAAAAATGCAGTGTGAACCTAGCCTAAGTAAATTAATTATCATCCAGATGGCGCCCTAGCTAGGCCATAGCCTACCCCTGCCTACTCTTTGTAGATTTTTTTTTGAGGGACACAAAAACGTAGCTGACACTATTTTTGTGTCTGTTAAAAAAAACGGATTCGTTTTGATCCGTGTTTTTTACAATGGAAGTCAATGGAAAAACGGATCAAAATGGATGCACACAAATGCATCTTTTTTCCCATCAGTTTTTCATTGCAAAAACGCAGTGTGAACCTAGCCTAAGTAAATTCATTACCCATCCAGATGGCGCCCTAGCTAGGCCATCATCTACCCCTGCCTTCTCTTTGTCTTGGCCCTTTGACCCCTTTTAAATCTACACTAATGGTGTTGTATGAGATTAGTAATCAGCACCACCATAGTCCATAACACGTGTGATGTCCCAGCACAACTCCCAGTCCAGTGTTCCTCACACAAGTGATTACTTTATTTCTCTAAGATATAAGCAAATAATGAACTACAACCACTGAGATTGTATTTTATCAGCGTCTGTAGGGGATCGGCTATTCCTCTATGCTCTGATCTATAAACATAGAATCCATTTTGTGAGACAGCATGTTACATTGAGCTACACTGGTGTAGACTGCACATATGTCAGCCATTGTAGCCATCAAGCTTTTTAGTCATGCAAATTAACAAGATTTTTACACAGCCTTGGAGATGCCAATAGCAGTACTTCAGTACTAGTTGTGTTTTATGTATTATTCATTCTCTTTCAGCATAGACACTGCACACTGCTCTATAGAGGATGTAAGAATGAATTCACATGCAGCAGTGGTTCACAAAATATCCTGAAACCTAAAATTACTTAAGAATTTATTAAGGATCCCTTACCATACAACACCAGTGGGCATTAGTCGCCAGACGTTTTCATAGCAATAACACACCTAAGACACGATATAGAGACTAAATCAGCTTTCTGCTGAAGCCTACTTCAAGATCCTGGACCTAAATGCAAAGCTTGTAACAGAGCCCTGACTGACCATGTACCATTTACACTTAAACAGTAATGTCTTCTTATATAGCTGATGGGCTTTTAAACATCCTTAAAGGGACAGTAACAGCAGGTTAGAAGAATCTAACCTGCTCTTATATACCCATAGGACAAGAAATGCTGATGATGAAGATAATTTTCCTACCTTCCTCAGTGTTGTCAGGGTTGTTTCCTGGGAAATCTTCACTTTGTTCAATATGCAAATCAATTGGTTTGTTGGACTCAGCTCTGCTAATATATGAATATACAAGCAAGATTGGTGCTCTAGAGACAATAGTCCCACCCCAGTTCATCAAACCACTTAATTTGCATATTGAATAAAGTACAGATTTACTGAAATGGCATTGAGGTTGAAGGTAACAAAATGACAGCGTACTATGCCTTATGGGAACATAACAGAAGTTTGGAATCTTCTAACCTGCTTTTAGTTTTTCTCAAGATCTACCTGCCATGGGGAGATTCTGTTCCACTGTATACAAAAACATTCTAAATTTAGTGGTATTCCAATCCACACATATAGGTTTTCACAGCAAGCTATACTCATGGGGTAGAGCACCATGGTAATTATGTACAGGAACAAGAACTAAACAGTGTCCCTGAGCAACAGTGCCCATCCTGTCTTGAGCATTGAAGTACCATAATGTAGCGCTGGTGCACACATGATGATAATATAGGGCTATATGTTACAGCACATTATATATCTTTTTTTAAAAATTCTCCCAGAAATCCGTGTTTATACAGCATCTGTGTGAGCTATGAACTAAAAAAATCTTAAAAAAAGTACTTTTAAGTAGATAAAAAAAAACTTCAACATTTTACAGAGATATGTCAAAAGTTTTGATTGGTTGAGGCTTGAGTGTTCAGACCGCAACAGATCAGATGAAGAAGCCAGGAGAAGTCTGTGCTGCCGTGCCCTCGTCTCCCCGCTCTGTGTCCGTCAAACCTGGATGGCCACATAGACTTTTTGACCTTATGTGGCCATTAGGGTAACACAGAGCCGTGACAGAATGTGGTGCATGTGGACGTCTCCCATCTTATTCTACTAATCAGTTGCAGTCTGAAGACTTTTGATTTGTCTGTGACATGTCCAAACTTTTTTCTAATGACTGGTGCACTTTAGTAACATAGTTAATAAGGTTGAAAAAAAGACAAGTCCATCAAGTTCAACCTACAGAAACCTCATTGTGTTGATCCAGAGGAAAGCAAAAACCCAGATGCCAATTGCCCTGTCACAGAGAGAAAATTTCCTTCCTGACTCCAAAATGGCAATCAGAATAATCCCTGGATGAATGCATGAATCATCAGAAATCTATTGGCCATAATTTTTAATATTATATTTTTCAAAAAACAAAACATCCAATGTCCAGTTCCATAGTCTCACTGTTGTTACAGTAAAGAATCTACGGCTGTGCTGATGGTGAAACCTTTTTTCCTCTAGACGTAGAGGAAGCCCCCTTGTCATGGGTACAGGTCTAGGAGTAGAAAGATCTCTGTACTGTCTATTTATATATTTGTACATTGTGATCAGATCGCCCCTAAAAGCCCTATTCCACGGGTCGTTTAGAGGAGCAATATCGTTCGTATTCGGCCGATATCGACCGCTATGAACGATATTCGTCCCGTGGAATAGAGTGCAACGATCAGCCGAAATCGTTCATGTCGGCTGATCGTTGCAGTCGCTTGTTTTTCAACATGTTGAAAAACAAGCGACTGATATAGCAGCGATCTGAAGCGTTGAATAGGAGCATCGGCAGCAGGCGCTGCTGTATCCTATGGGCTGCCCGGACGATCAGCGATCCCCCGGGCAGCCCCCCCGCAGCTCCCCGCCGCCCCCTCCCGCACTCACCCGCTCGCTGACGCCGCGTTGAATAGCGGCGGCAGCGAGCGGGGAACGAGGAGCAAACGACCTGTGGAATAGGGGCATTAGACATCTTTTTCCTAAACTAAAAAAAAAAAAAACCATAAGAAAGCTGCACATCCTCTTTCTGGCTTTCTGTTTCTGGCCTTATGCCCCTATTCCACAGGTCGCTTGAAGGAGCAAACGAGCGCTATTAGCGCTCGTTTGCTCCTCGTTCCCCGCTCGCTGACGTCGCTATTCAACGCGGCGTCAGCGAGCGGGTGAGTGCGGGAGGGGGCGGCGGGGAGCTGCGGGGGGGCTGCCCGGGGGATCGCTGATCGTCCGGGCAGCCCATAGGATACAGAAGCGCCTGCTGCCGATGCTCCTATTCAACGGAGTGACGGCAGCAGATCGCTGCTATATCAGTCGCTTGTTTTTCAACATGTTGAAAAACAAGCGACTGCAACGATCAGCCGACATGAACGATGTCGGCTGATCGTTGCACTCTATTCCACGGGACGAATATCGTTCGTAGCGGTCGATATCGGCCGAATACGAACGATATTGCTCCTCTAAACGACCCGTGGAATAGGGCCTTAAGACACCTTATTCATAACAATAAAGCAGGGATTATGTAGTCCCAGTGTGAACATTGCTTTACAGATTTATAAAAATAGAAGTATTTAGTTTTCCTTTCTAAGCCTAAAAAGATAAACAGCATCAAGGACCCGATCAGTGAAATTCCATCAAAGTATTTTGTATGAAGACAAAATATTTAATGTGTAACTAGAAGAAGCAAAAGCAAAACAATCTAATGCTGCTGGTGCATTTACTCTCATAGGTACTTTAGGAGCTGTAATTAGTAATGACACCAAGAACCTTTTTCTATTAATGCAGCGAAGGCCACTAATGAATGTGGTATAATGAGATTTAACTGTTTGTGTACTGTGCCGCATTGTAATGTCAGGAACAGTGACTTTGTATAATCCACAAGAGGACAGCAGAAGACTGATGTTGTGCATTGCTTTATATGAGATGACTGTAAAAAATATTATATAAGTTTTCATAAGGATTGTCATATTTAGAGTTAGACTTCAGCTTTGGAGCTGGATTAAAGAATGTGGTATAGAATTACTATTAATAGAGATTGTTGGCATGTTGCGTCATGCAATTTATACACAAGAGCAGTACTGCTGTCAAGTCAGATTGCCTGCTTCTGTAGAGTAAGTGGTGAAGCACATAGTATTATATGCCTCGACAATCACTTCACTGCTCAACTACAGGCCCAAGTACCTTTTTGCTGTGTACAGAGCACCTAGTCCAAAGAATGTAATGAGCAATTTGTAAAGAATATAGGAGACAAGCTACCATACATATTGCTGTTCATGTACACAATCATACAGTATATACTGATCTATATTCTGGTCTTATTTAGCAAATCTGAAGCTGCTGCGTCAGAAGTGAAGCTAGCTCAGTAGCGTAATTTGGTGGGGTCAGGTGGGGCGGCAGCTCCCGGGCCCACACAGACAGGGGGCCCACTGAAGATTTTGCCAGTTAATGCTGTCCGCAAAAGCTATTGCTTTTGCAAACTTAACAAATGTCTCTTGGCTATAGGTGGCCCCTGGCCAGCAACCAGTGCTCCTGGGGGTCCCACACGGCTACCGAATGTTGTGTCTGACCATTTAGCTGCATGCGCTTGTATGCGAGGAGAACATACTGAATGCAGCAGGGTGATTGACAAGGCGAGGAAAGCATTATCTCTTTACCCTGCCAATCACTGTTGTGGCCACAAGAGGCCATTCCCTCCCTTAGAGCTGTTGGACATGGGTGATGTCACTTGTGCGCTCACAGAGCAGGGAGAGAGTTGTCATCAGAAGACTACAGTACTGAAACCGCACAGCAGGTAAGTATGGCTTTTTTTCCCTTAGTTATAGAGGAGGAGACCTATGTGGCTGGGTGGGCCTGACTCCTGGGAAGGATGTTATCTATGGCGGTTGGGGTATGGGATGTTATGACTCACTGAAAAGGGGGTAACTAATCTGGAGGTACAGTTTACTCACAGTGGTGGGGGGTGTCTAACCACCAGGAGGATTACCAGGGAGATTACTGCTGGGGAAGGGGGTGGCTGCATTGAGAATACATACCGAGGGGATTACCTAGGTGAGGATACTACCTTTTGTGGGTGGGGGGAGGGTAAGATTGCCTGCACAGGGAGGTCTAAATACTAGATAGATGCACAGAGGGGAGTCTAACTTCTATATGAGGGCACAGAGGGCCCCAACTTCTTCTACATGAAAACAGAGGGAAATAACTACTATATTGGGGCACAGAAGGCCTACTATATGGATGCACAGAGAAGCTGAATTTCAATATGAAGTTACAGAAGGGCCTCACTACTATATGGGGGTGCACAGAGAGGGTCTATAATCTATATTTAGAAAGAAGGGGGGATAATCTACTATGTTAGGGTATAGATGGTAGCCTTTTTACTATATGAGGGCTAAAATTGGGTCTAAATACTACATGGAGGCATAAATTGGCTGCTCTCTTATACCCTGTACACCATGATTATCAGGGCTGATTTCTCCTACATTTTAATGTATTGTCATGTAATGTTTCTGTGGATTATTAAAGTTACTATTCCATTTAGTTATGTTGCAGTAGTCTGGTTTTTTTATATATAGGTTATTTAGTATAGTTGCCTTGAAGTCCATGGGACTGTTTATTGTTATTAGCCAGCATTTGTACTATACATTTACTCTATTGATATTGAGGGTATCCCCTTCGGGTGTTGCCTATTTGGTCATTGACTATCCTCTATGGTGTAGTCCTCATGCTGCCCAATAAATATTAGACAGATAGATATGAGATAAAGAGATAGAAGAATGGATTGATGGCTAATTAGAAAACAAAAACAGCGCCTTATCTTCCTCCATGTTGTTTGTGGTTTTACAACTTGGATCCATTCTCTTTTAGTGGAACTAAGCTGCACTACCACATCCAAGCTTTGGAGGAGAGTGGCGCTGTTTCTGGAAAAAGGCAGCTATGTTTTTGTAATACTGGATAACCCCTTTAATTTTTACATGGTTATATACTGTAAAATGTAGAAAGTCTTTTCCACTTTTCTCAGTCCCTGTTCACTATGAATAATGTAGTAGAAAATGTAGAAAATACCCTTTATTATTCGGAAAGCAGTGTCATCTACTGAGGTTCCCTATGGGTAACATAATCGGTTGGGGGCCCACTGAGACTCACTCGCCCCCCTTAGGCTAACCCCTAGCTACGCCCCTGAGCAAAGATTCAGTTTGCCCCCCCTCCTTCCAGGAAAGCTTCTTTTAGTGTCCAATACAGCACCAACTGAAAATAATACTATCACAGGCCATGTTCACATGGCGTAAGAGACCGGCCGTTCCGTCACGGAGCGGCCGGTCTATAAAAAAAGATCTCGGACGGTACTGCAGTACCGGCTGGATGTTCTTTTCGGCCGCAGGGTTCTGATGCGGGCGCTGGTCAGAACTCCCCACAGCACACTATGAAGCTTGCGGTCGCAGCTGCTCGCTTCATAGTGTGCACTGACATGGTTTTCTACGGCCGCTATTCACTGAATAGCAGCCACAGAAAACTGACATGTCATTCCTTTTAGGCGCCTCGAGGAATCCCGGCCAGAACGTAAAATATGTGTATACGCTCTGGCCGGGATCCCATAGAAGGCTGGGCAACATATCTATTCGTAAAAAGTACGGCCGTTGCTGATAGCAACAATGGCTATACTTTTACGAAAAGATACGCTGTGTGAACATAGCCACACACTGCACCCTTCTGGGGATGATTGTGTTCTTGGGATTTGTGTGTGGGACCCACTGGTCAGACCCCCACAGGTCATCCCATCTCCTATCCTATAGTTAGGGCATAACAAGAAATGGAAATCACCCTTTAGGGTGCCTTCATATGTACAGGATCTGCAGCAGATCCACAGCAGATTTGATGCTGCAGATATCAATGTAACTAAATGAGTGAACACAGCATCAAATGTGCACCATCCAATCTGCTGCGGATCATGTATGTGTGAAGGCATTTTTGGGGTGCAACGAAATCTTCTGCAATACTGTGCTCTGTTATTCCCTATGAATCTACATTCTCACAGCAGAATGTAGCCCCTGTCACCTTAATACATTACCTGTCCACATTCTGGCTCCCTGACATCCCACTCAGTCAATCAGTGGGTGCGACAGGACAGAATTTTGGTCAATTTTTTTCAACCAAAACCAGGAGTGAATTGAAAACGCAGAAAGGCTATGTTCACGCAATGTTGAAATTGAGTGGATGGCCGTCATTTAACAGCAATTAAGGGCCGTTATTTCAAAACAACGCCATTCGTTTAAAAAAAAAGGCAATTTTTTGTCATTAAATGGCAGCCATCCACTAAATTTCAACAGTGTGTGATCATAGCCTTTCTGTGTTTTCAATCCACTCCTGGTTTTGGTTGCAAAATACTCAACAAAATACTAAGCAAAAACACTGTGTGAGAACATATCTTAAATAGGGGGTTTTTTTGTTCCTATTTAAAGAGGTATTCCACTCAAACATAACTTTTGATATGTTGCTGCCCATGGTGAGACTAACAAATTTATTTTATGCTTGTTATCTATTCAGTCTCCTTTTCCCAGTTCTGAGCTTCTGCTTACTGCGGATGACACAAAAATCTGTGTGTGAGCTGTTCTCTCAGTCTCCCCCTCCACTGTAAGACAGCTGATATAAAGAAGTCCCTGATTGGATCCATCTGCAACATTGTAGCTTCTTATTACGAGGTCAAGTTGATAATGAACTCACTGTGATTAACCCTCCCGGCAACCCTACAGCAAGCCAGTCCGGGACTTGTTTACATCAGCTGTCTCAAAAGGGAGGGGGGAGAAGGGGGAGACAGAGAGAAAGGCTTATTCACAGATTTTTGTGTTTTCGGCAGAAAGCAGCAGCTGAGAACTGGGCGAATAAGACTGAATAGATAATAATAGATAAGTATAGAATAAATTGTTAGTCTCACCATGGGCAGCAACATGTTTGAGGGGCATACCCCTTTAATGTACATTAGACCCTACTGTGTTAGCAAGCTGATAAATGTAATGTCTGTTTGAAACGTGTACGTACACTGAATAAATAGGCTCACATTCATCTGGTGAGTGCTGGGTTACTTTTATACATATCAAATTACACTTATAACTCAGCCTAAGACTGATAAGCCCCCTAATGGAATTGGGGTGCATTTGGAATTTTTGCAAATGTGAGTGGAGCTGAGGTCCTTATTAAGTATATTAGTTTGTTACAAATCATAACTGTTTTTTTTTTTTTGGAGGGATGATCGAAAGTGGTAGTAAAAAGGTATACTTTGCACAGGCCAAGATGCATACAATAAGCACAATAACGTTTTGGGGAATGCATTTTTTATAACAACGTTATATATATTTTACCATCTGCATTGTCTCATTCTACTATTACAATGCGTTATTTCTTTGCGATTTTTGTATTATGTACAAAAATAATACAGAACTGCAGTCAATATGTTTAGGTTAGAGCATAAATAATTCCATAAATTACCATCTTTCTATTCTTTATCTACACAAATGCTTTGTGTTGTCTTCACAAAAGACTATTTATAAGAAAAATCATGTCTGGATTTAGATCCCGCCAGCAGTAGACAATCACCAGTAAGCCCGTTTTTATTTATGTACATTGACCATATGTATGTACAGTGAGATAATGGTCTTCACTGACAGACATAAATAAAAAGATTTGCATTTGAAAATGAGGTTTATTTTTGCTTTTTTTCCTTTGCTGATCTCAGAATTATCTTAATCTACTTACAGACTTGAAAATGCGACAATGTCACAACAGGAATTTTTCTGGGTATTAGATATTTCATTGTACAACATAATAAGACACAATGTTTGGCTGGTCAGATCAGCAGGGGGCACAGGGCCATTCTTTTAACTTGTATAAATCCAATTTACTTTATGGGTGTTATAATAAAACAATGCATGTGTAAAAGGGGCGATTAATCACAATTATATGCAATTATACATGTATTCAACTCATTTAAAAATTAAATCCTATTATTAGATGACGATAGTAGTTAAACATATATGAATTAATTTCTTTTCACAACCATGTTTTTTTTTAAATCATGTTGTGCATTATGATGCTCCTAATGTTATGATGGCTGTTCTGTATCTAGGCAATGAAGTACCTTTCCAGTGGGCTGTGGAAGGAGAGGAGTGTTCTTCCAACCCGCCTCAATGCTGGAGTCTAATCCACTAGCCTGGAGGCTAATCAGATAGCACAACTTAGGGCCCTATGATTATCTGCCGAATAAGATCAATTTGAGCAGATATCGCTCTGTGTTATAGAGACAACGATCGGCTGAGGAACCGATCATTGGCTGATCATTGTCTTTTAGCAAGTTTAGAAATCATCGGCTGCCAACCGCACATCGCTATGGTTGATGGCTGATGAGAGTGTAAATTAATATTTTAAAATTAATACATTGTGGTGAATTTAAGTGAATATAACAGTAAAGTAATGTAAACAACAACAAAAAAATCTGTATTTTAAAATTATTCAATCTCATCAAGATTTCGAAGTGACAAAAACTGAGATTCTTTCAAACTGAATTTCTGTTTTAATCTATTTAAATCATGGGTCTATTTCAATAAATGGAACAGAGGGAAAAAGTCACAGGATGACACTAAACCTCAGGAAAAACATACCTCTGCCAAATAAATTTACATCGAGAGTGCTTTTTGGCGGTCAAGTCATCTTCAACATCAGCAAGAAATTTGAGAAGGAGATATCTCAATGGGTAGCCAAGAGGGCACATCCGTGATACCTTCTGTTCCACTGTCTCTTTTTGTTTCTCTCACATGTTATGTAGAGTGTAACAATGACACTTAAAATCAAATGTCTTATCCAAACAGGTCAAAGCAACAGATTTATTTGGAACTTGTTTGCGAAACAAAGTTGGATTACATAAAAGTGCCATGTTCAATAGAACCGCTTCAAGATAAGATTGCATTAGAAGCCCATCTGCCAAAATACTTGTCTGAACAGTTGGTTGGAATTACTGTTTAGAAAGATAAAACAATAAACACTATTTTTTCTTTTTGTTCTTACATAGAAGTAAATAATATGTTTGTATTTTTTTTATGACTGCAAATCCAGGTATTAACCCTTTAAGGACGGAGCCAGTTTTCATTTTTGCGCTTTCGTTTTTTTCCTCCTCATGTTTAAAAGGCCACTGCGCTTGCATATTTCCCCCTACAGACCCACATAAGCCCTCATTTTTTGTGACACCAATTATACTTTGCAAACTTCATTTCTCTATCAAATATGCTGAAAAAACTGAAAAAAATTATATGTGCAGTGAAATTTGAAAAAAAGGTGCAATTCCTTTTATTTCGAGGGGTTTTGTATTTACGCCGTTCGCCCTATGGTAAAAATGACATGTTATTTATGTTCCTCAAGTCAGTACGATTACAACGACTTTTATATTATTTGATGGCTTTCAAAAAATTTAAACCTTTTAAGAAAAACGAAATGTGTTTAAAATCGCTCTATTCCCATCCTTATAATGCTTTTACTGTTTGGTCTATAGGACTGTGTGAGGGGTAATTTTTTGTGCCGCAATCTGTTCTTTCTTTTGGTACCTTGTTTACGTATATGCGACTTTTTGATCACTTTTTATAAAAAAAATTCTGGATTTAATGTAAACAAAAATGTGCAATTTTTCACTTTGGTGGGGTCTTGCGCTTACGCTTACGTTTACCGTGCAAGATCAGGAATGTAATCATTTAATAGTTTGGGCGATTGCGCACACGGCGATACCATTTTTATTTTTTTTATTTATAAAATGGGAAAAGGGGGGTGATTAAAACTTTTATTAGGGGATTTTTTTTTTTTTAATTAAAAAGAAACTGACTCTTCATGATGCTGCAGCCAGGAATCACCAAAAAAGAGATAGAGAGAGAGAATGACACGCTTTGTAATCACTCTCCATTTTGTCCAAGTGATAAGGGCCCACCTAATTTTCCCAACAGGATCTGTAGATATGAGTTCTCTAAACTGGTCATCTCTTTCTCAGTGTGGAAGTTTGTTCATTAATTATTAGTAATACTTTATTGATCTAGAGAATTACATATGGGGTGAGAAAATGGACTTGAGTTGAGGCTACCACTACAAATTGTAGTTTAATGGGCTGAGCCATTTGTAATGAGTTTCAATGTTTCTCTTTGACTTTATCAAACCAGTTCATTTTGTAGTTTTGTAGCATAATGCGAATGTTATGTCTCTGCATGTGACAGAATTTAGTTTTACTAAATTGTCTGAAACTAGTGACCATTTAGTGACTTGGCCCACTATTGCTCTGATTGAAAAATATACCCATTTTATGAAAATTTACTCTATAGTAATCGGTTGGTTTTTGTGTCCTGTATAAATAACCAAATCAGATGCTGGAAGCAATCATTCAAAGCTCTTTTAGATCCCCACTTTTTTGACTAGTGTAAGCTACATGTTTAAAAAAAAAAAAATAAAATAAAACACTTGTAATAAATTCCAAAGATTTATAGAATGACTTTTAATTATTGATCTTTAGTTTACTAAATGAGAACATTTCCACATGGAAATTGTACAATTTTATTGTATCCCTCTAAATACAGTAGGAGAAAAATAAAGCATTTGCTTCCAGAATTTAGACACAGTGTACTCATTTTACTGTATATATTATTAAGCACAGGCATATCCCTAGTGCCTGAAGCTGTACTGCCACTAATGTAGGGTTCACTGCTTGTGACCCACAAATAATTCTTGTTTTCCTCTTATTACTATCATGTTCCTAGAAGGTGAGACCTTAATATATCAAATCTGATTTAACCTTGCATTACTTTTTCTCATTGCTTTAAATGTTTGTGAACAACAGCAGCCGTGTTGTGAATATATATATATATATATATATATACATACACAGTGGTACCTTGGTTTAAGAGTAACTTGGTTTAAGAGCGTTTTGGTTTAAGAGCTCACAGTTTTTCAAAATTGTGACTTGGTTTAAGAGCATTGCTTTGGTTTAAGAGCTCCCTGTACTGGGTGGGAGCGCGAGTGCAGGAGGGGCATGGTCTGCATAGCGGGGTCAACAGCACTGTACTCTGACCCAGGAAGTCTCCCTCACCTTCCAAATCATAGCAGATCCACTTCAGGCTGGGGCTTGCATCAGGGGACAGGACTGTGGAGGTAATCTCTTCATAGCTATAACCCCTCTCTTCCTGGACAGAGAGCGCCGCATGCATGTGCCCACATCTGCCCTGCTCATTCCTTCATGCTCCCTGCAGTCTCTGTCAGCCCTTGTGTTTCCCATCCTCGCCATTACTGTACAGTAACTTATAATATCACATATTCTGCTGTTTCTGAATGTTTGTTTCCTTTGTTTAACATGTTATTAAAAATAATAAATCATTATTTGGGGGGGGGGGGTGGAACCAATTGTCTACATTTCTATGATTTCTTATGGGAACATTTGCTTTGGTTTAAGAGTGGATTTGGATTACAAGCGCGGTCCCGGGACAAATTATGCCCGTAATCCAAGGCACCACTGTATATATATAGTTGTGCTCAGAAGTTTACATACGGCAGAGTTTTTGCTATTTTGGCCTTTTTCAGAGAATATGAATGATAAAACAAAAAAAAAAAAATTCTCTCAGAGTTAGTGGTTGGGTGAAGCCATTTATTGTCACACTACTGTGTTACCTCTTTTTAAATCATAATGACAACCAAAAACATCCAAATGACCCTAATCAAAACTTAACCTACCCTGGTTATGTTGGCAGAGAACATGCACAAATGTTGACACAAATGGGTTAAATGGTTACTAAAGCTGAGTTTCTGGGATCCAGACAGACTCATCTTGCATCTTTCATCCAGCCACTGACCTTTCTGGATTGTGAGTCATGGGGAAAGCAAAGGAATCTATAGATCAATGTGAAAGGTGGTTGGACTGTATAATACAGGAAAGGGTACAAAAAGATTTCCAAGGAATTGATAATGTCAGTCAGCAGGGCTCAAACTGTTATTAACGAATAGAAAATCTGGCGCTCTGTAAAAACCAAACCACAGTCAGACCAACCAAAAAATTGGGCCACAAGTGACAGGAAAATAGTTTAAGATGCACCCCCACCCACAAATAACATCAGCTTAAATACAGGACTCGCCCCTTTCAAGCCCGTGCACATCTCCGCCTATGTCACAGACTCCCTTCTATGCACAAGCGGATTCCGCTGTCGCCCAAAGAGTTAACAGGTTCATTGGCGGGGGCGAGTGGTGGAATACATGGCATGTTATCCTCCTGGATTCCATGGTGTGCACCTTAAGGAGGCACTGCATGGTCGAGTTGCCAGAAGAAAGCTGTTATTAGGCAAATGTCACAAAGCACCTCACCAACAATACACCAAGCAGCACAAAGCCAAGCCTCAAAACTTCTGGAACAAGGTCATTTGGAGTGATGAAACCAAAATCAAACTTTTTGGTCACAACCATAAACGTTACATTTGGAGAGGTGTCAACAAGCCCTATGCTGAAAGGAACACCATTTCTACCTTAAAGCATGGAGGTGGATGGCTGATGTTTTGGGGATGTGTGAGCTACAAAGGCTCAGGAAACTTGGTCAAAGTTGAATAAAAGATGAATGCAGCACGTTATTAGCAAATTTGTTCTTATCAGCTCATAAGCTGCGCATGAGACGTACTTGGACGTTCCAGCATGACAACAATCCAAAACACAAGGCCAAGCTGACCTGTCATTTGCTGCAGCATTACAACGTTAGATTTCTGAAGTGGCCATCTCAGTCTCCTGACTATATCATTGAGCCACTCTGAGGAGATCTCAAGCATGCCGTTCATGCAAGACAGCCCAGGAATTTACAGGAACTGGAGGCTTTTTTTTCCTGAGAAGAATGGGCATTCCAATTGATTTCCCTGGACACTTCTGAAGCTGGCTCTAAATTGACAGACCGCTCAGCTAATCATTGGTCGCAGTACTGTCCCTGCCAGTGACTGGTTGTCACTGCAGAGCTTGGTCAGGAATTGTCCACGGTGGCTGTAGTCAGCGGGAAATGGAGAAACAAGCCAGGAGGACAACTGGGGAATGTGAACAGATAAGCATACTTCAGTTAATACACAGAGTGATGTGTGGCCAGCGTTCAATGATTTTGAAACTTGTTGAAAGACAACAATCAGCCGATAATCAGCTCCTCAGCTAATTGTTGTCTTTATTACATCTGTCTTGTTTAACAAGGCCCTAAAAAATGTGTGAAACAAACTTTAAAAGACAACTTATAAGATATAGTTGTCTTGTTTTACACCCCGTGCTCACTAGCTGCAGAAAGATGGTTAAGCCAAAGATTAAGTCTCCTGGTGTCATTGACTGACAGAAGACCAGAATCATGGATATACTGTAGGTCTAGGGATGAGTCTCACCAGTGACAATTCAGCTCACTGCAATCCACAGGGAAATTTATAGAAATATAAATCAATGTAAGATGGGCCCATATTACCATCCTTTGCTTAACAGAGCTTCTGTTATTGCCATGTTCATCTGCACAGTGAGCTGGTGGTGGAGAGATTTGTTTCCAAGAAATTAGTGAAGACTTCAGCAGAAAATTCCTTAGAAGCAAAGTACAGTTAATAGAAAATGGCATCCATAAGAACAAAGGAGCCAAAACAGTCTCCTGGTAGGAGAAAACATATGACAGACCTAGAGGCTGCTTCAAAGCTGCTGTCATTACAGTGTCTGCCAAACAGCCAGATGCTCCTGCTATGAAATATTGTGAGTGACTTGGCAGTGTCCCTAAAGTGAGTGCATTTCAGACTGAACAGAAGGACTGCTTTAATATAATATGGTTAGGTATATAGCCACCTTATCATGAAGGATTTGAGAGTACATTTTTACAGGTATGTTTTCAGGATGTCACAATATCATCAGTGCTTTGTCTCTACTAAAACAATGTCTCTTGTTTTCTTTATTTTACTCTTGCCACCTATTTATATACCTCCAATCTGATGCTTTTAAAACTTCCCCATGGGGATTATGTTGTATTATGTAAAGATGACTTGTAAGCAGTTAACTATGCTGCAGTAAGTAAAAATATAAAACTCCTTTAGTTCATACAAGACTACTGTATATTATCAGGTACTCTGCCTTAAGAATAGACCGTACATTACAGTTAGCTAAATGCTTATGTATTTATATACAGTAGCGGTCTTTGGCACCAAGCACCCCAAGCAATCGCTTGGGGCCTCCAACATCCAGGGGGGCCCCCATGCCCCGCTCTTCTCTTGTGCTCAAGACTGCTAGACAGGGCCACTGCCCCGCTCGCTGCTGTGATCTGAACTGTAACTATGAGAACTCGTAATGAGCACTTACAGTTACATGAAGCAGCAGCACTGACAGGGCGGGAGCCATTGGCTCCCTTCCTGTCAGTCACTCTTGTGGCCGTAGGAAGTGTCCGCTCTGTCCTTGTGGTGTCGGTGCTCCAGTGACATCACTGGAGCATCTGTGCCAGGACAAGGGGAGCGCAGCCTCTTGTGACCGCAGGGAAAACCCTTGCGGCTACAAGTGTGAAGAGAAGAGGCGATGCCCGGACCCAGGTGAGTATAAGCGTTTGTTTTATTGTGTTATATACTATATGGGAGGGGGAGCACACAGGGGCCTGTGTAACTGGGGGAGCGCACAGGGGGGTCTATATAAATGGGGGGAGCACACAGTGGGGCTATATAACGGGGAAGACACAGGGGGGCTATATATAACTAGGGGAGCACAGAAGAGGGCTAAAGACTACTGGGGCTTCCCAGAGGGGTCTATATACTTCTTGGGTTAGCACACAGGGGGTCTATATACTACTTGGGGCAGCAGAATGGGGTCTATATACAACTGGGGGAGCACACAGGAGGTCTATATCCAAGTGGGGGAGCACACAGGGGGGCTATATACTACTGGGGGAGCACACAGGGGGTCTATATACTACTGGGGTAGCACACAGGGGGTCTATATACTACTGGGGTAGCACACAGGGGTCTATATACTACTGGTGGGGCACACAGGGGTCTATATACTACTGTTGGAACACACAGGGGTCTATATACTACTGGTGGGGCACACAGGGGGTCTATATACTACTGGGTGAGCACACAGGAGTCTATATACTACTGGTGGGGCACACAGGGGGTCTATATACTACAGGGGGCAGCACACAGGGGGTCTATGTATAACGGGGAGTACACAGGGGGTCTATATATATAACTGGGGGAGCACACAGGGGGTCTATATATAACTGGGGGCAGCACACAAGGGGTCTATATATTGCTGGAGGAGCACACAGTGGTCTATATACTACTGGGGGAGCACATAGGGATCTATATAATACTGGTGGAGCACGCAGGGGGTCTATATACTATGGGGGGAACCACACAGGGGGTTTATATACTACTGGAGGAGCACACAGGGGTCTTTATCCAAGTGGCGGAGCACACAGGAGGTCTATATGCAAGTCACTGGAGCTATATGACATCACTGGAGCATCTGCGCCAGGACAAGGGGAGCGCAGCCTCTTGTGACCACAGGGAAAACCCTTGTGGCCACAAGAGTGAAGAGAAGAGGTGATGCCCGGACCCAGGTGAGTATAAGCGTTTGTTTTATTGTGTTATATACTATATGGGAGGGGGAGCACACAGGGGCCTGTGTAACTGGGGGAGCGCACAGGGGGGTCTATATAAATGAGGAGAGCACACAGTGGGGCTATATAACGGGGAAGACACAGGGGGGCTATATATAACTAGGGGAGCACAGAAGGGGGCTATAGACTACTGGGGCTTCTCAGAGGGGTCTATATACTACTTGGGTTAGCACAAAGGGGGTCTATATACTACTTGGGGCAGCAGAATGGGGTCTATATACAACTGGGGGAGCACACAGGAGGTCTATATCCAAGTGGGGGAGCACACAGGGGGGCTATTTACTACTGGGGGAGCACACAGGGGGGCTATATACTACTGGGGTAGCACACAGGGGGTCTATATACTACTGGGGTAGCACACAGGGGTCTATATAGTAGTGGTGGGGCACACAGGGGTCTATATACTGCTGAGGCAGCACACAGGGGGTGTATATACTACTGGAGGAGCACACAGAGGTCTATATACTACTGGTGGGGCACACAGGAGGTCTATATACTACTGGTGGGGCACACAGGGGGTCTATATAATACTGGGGGAACACACAGAGGGTCTATATACTACTGGTGGGGCACACAGGGGGTCTATATACTACTGGGGGCAGCACACAGGGGGTCTATGTATAACGGGGAGTACACAGGGGGTCTATATATAACTGGGGGAGCACAGAGGGGGTCTATATATAACTGGGGGCAGCACACAAGGGGTCTATATATTGCTGGAGGAGCACACAGTGGTCTATATACTACTGGGGGAGCACACAGGGATCTATATAATACTGGTGGAGCATGCAGGGGGTCTATATACTACGGGGGGAACAACACAGGGGGTTTATATACTACTGGAGGAGCACACAGGGGTCTTTATCCAAGTGGCGGAGCACACAAGAGGTCTATATGCAAGTGGGGGAGCACACAGGGGGGCTATATACCACTGAGGGAGCACACAGGGGAGCTATATACAAGTGGGGAGCACACAGGGGGTCTATATACTAGTGGGGGAGCACACAGGGGGTATATGTAACTGGGGGCAGCACACAGGGTATATACGACTGGGGGCAGCACACAGGGGGTTTATATAAAACTGGGACAGCACACAGGGGGTCTATATACTTTTGGTGGAGCACACTGGGGGGCTATATATAACTAGGGGAACACACAGGTGTCTATACACTACTGGGGGAAGCACACAAGGGGTATATACTACTGAGGGGAAGCACACAAGGGGTATATACTACTGGCGGCTGCGCACAAGGGTTATATACAACTGGGGGCAGCACACAGCGGTCTATTGTTGTGGAATGCGTGTCGAGGGGGGGCCCAGACATAACTTCGCTTGGGGCCCCAGAAATGCCAAGACCGCCCCTGTTTATATATGCAACAGGCAAGAGAGACCACAGATGAAACAACTGAGGGAGAGATAGGCATGCTGAGGGTTGTAGTCCCCTAATTGTCATTGTCTGGGTCTATGTTCAACTGCCCTCCAACGTGACTCTTTTTTCTTCTCCCTGGAGAAGCTGACATACACGAGTTCCTTCTGCCTTTCTGGAAGGTTCTCACCTGTGTGGGTTGCACTTTGCATAGCTCTGAACCTTGTCTGAAACATAAATTCACAATTTCAATGACTATCTAAAAACAATACGTATTAAGGCACATCTGAGTCCACCTGGCTGTTAATTTCTCCCAGTATAACTACAGATTCAGAAGTTTGTTAATGAACATAAATGATGAAAACCAACGAACACCAGTCAGGTCAAGCATTCTAATGGAGCAGCGTCATAGAGGGGTACGAGTTTCCTCCCACTGGGGGCGGGCTGGCCTGCCTTACGTGCTTCACCCCGGCCCAGTGCCCTTGAAGAGAATGGCACCGTACACAGGAACCGGGCTGCGATTTAAACGAAGGGCCGTGGCATCAGTTTCCCTGCACCGGTGCCGTTCTATACATGGGTAGTACTTAAAGTGAATGTACCTGATGGTACATTAGCTTTAAATCAAGCACTATCTTACTATTTCTCCTTGCATTATGTTTGTGCTCAGTATAAAGTCTCTATTATTATGGCCTAAAGAACAATTGTAATCTATGCAGAATTAGGCCATATTCACACAATGTACATTTTCGTAAAAGTACGGCCGTTGTTGCTGATTGCAACATCGGCTGTGATTGGAATTCTATGGAATCCCGGCCGGAGTGTATACGCATAGTATACACTCCAGCCGAGATCCCTAGCGGCGCCGCGAGAAACTGACATGTCAGTGCACCCAGTCAGTAAACCCTGTCAGTACACACAGTGGAGAGAGCGGCTCTGGCATTGTGTGCAGTGGGGAGTTCTGATGCAGGCCTGCACGGATGCGCCCGCATCAGAACTCAGCGGCGTACCGGCCAGGATGATCTTTCTTGAGACCGGCTGTTCCGTGACCCGGCCGGGTCACAGAACGTCCGGTCTCATACAGCGTCTGAGCATAGCCTTACTTATTTTATCTCCGATTGTAAGTTTAGCAGTAAACTATATATGTTTGAGATGTAAATACAGTCAGTTGGCTATAGCAAAGCTGTGCATGACAATTGGCATACCATCTGTTATAATCATGTTTTAAGTGGCTTTACATAGAACTGCAGGTAAATATATGATTAAAATGCTAGACCTATTTGAGTTATATCATTACTTTAATACTGAAATATTAAATGTAGCCTTGCTACCTCTTTAATGTTACAATTAATGTTTAAAAGCAGAACTTAATGTTCTACCTCTAAACCAAGCTATCTGTTTAAGTGTTTTGTTTCAGTGTTCTTGTTGCCATGTTCACAGATTTACAAAAGCCACAAGATTCAGATAAGTCAAATGTAATGGTAAACCTTAATACAGTCCTTCGTCCTGGGAGTCTTTAACATGTGCAATTAAAGAAAATCAATGCTTCCTGTCGGATTCCAAGCGGACGCCAAGCCACCTTGGCGCTATTTTGACTGGTGGAATAAGAAGGCAAGTTATCAGGTGGCAATTCTTAATATGATCTCCTTCAAATGTGAATGTCTAAAAACTAATATTTTATTATTGAGCGTTTCATAAGTATTAATGTATGTTATAGCATAGGAATCGTCTCACATATTGTCTGAAGAATATGTGTTTACAAACACCAAACTGCACATATTCAACAATTAACCATGTTGTTCTGCAAACAACATACTGTACACATTCAATGCTTAACTATTTCCATCCCTCACACTCTAGTGAGACCACATCTGGAACACTATGTCAAGTTCTGGAGACCTCACCTACAAAAATATATTGGTAAGCTAGAACAGGTGCAAAGACAGGATACAAAAATGGTGGATTGTCTAATGCATAAAAACCATAAAATCATAAAAGACTTAAGAATTCAAATTTGTATAGTCTGGAGGAAAGAAGGGAAAGGGGGTCCTGATTGAAACCTTTAACCGCTTTACATCAGCCATACAGCTGTATACCTTCCTACTGCCAATGTGCCATGCAGTAGGAACGTGTATAAACATTCCCGACATGAAGGGGTTTTAATGTGCGTGGGGCTGCTTCAGTGTTATCAGCCCTACAAACTATAATGTCCCAGGAGCAGGGGATAATGACAGGTTGTCGGGATTACGCAGCTGATTGCCATTAACCCCTTAGGGTCCATTTATACAGAAAGATTATCTGACAGATTATCTGCCAAAGATTTGATGCCAAAGCCAGAAATGCATCTGAAAGCGGAGAAATCTCAGGCTTTCCTTCATGACCTGATCTCTGTTTATAGTCTGTTTCTGGCTTTGGCTCCAAATTTCAAATGGCTCCCCTTCAGCCAATCAGTGCTGAAGAGGAGCACTGATTGGCTGAAGAGGAGCCGTTTGAAATTCCCGACTCCCCTCTTCAGCCAATCAGTGCACTGAAGAGGGGAGTCGGGGATGTGGAAGACCTGCTACGCGGAGCAGGTAAAGTATGGTTGCGGCAGGGGCGATCGGAGCGGCGGCGGCGGGGGTGGCGATCGGAGCGGCGGCGGGGGTGGCGATCGGAGCGGCGGTGGGGGTGGCGATCGGAGCGGCGGTGGGGGTGGCGAACAGAGCGGCGGTGGCAGGGGTGGTGATCGGAGCGGCGGCGGCAGGGGTGGCGATCAGAGCGGCAGCGAGGGTGGCGATTGAGCCAGCGCAGGGGGCTGCGGATGAGCGGGGGGCCGGGCGGCGGGCGGGCGAACTATCGCGCGACGACGGTTTACATGGAACGATCGGCAATTTTTTTGTGAACGACGATTTAAGAACCTAAATCGATCAAAATGAACGATTTCTCGCTCGTCGTTCGATCGTTTGCCACGTTTACACGTACGATTATCATTCGAATTCGATCGTTATCGTGCAAATTCGCACGATAATCATTCCGTGTAAACCCAGCATTAGACAAAGCGATTTATAATGATTGTGGCATTTAAGGGAATTCATGACAAGAGAAGTACCTGTCACTGACACATATATGACATATATATATTGTTCTTGCACAGTGAATGTCGTAAACAAATGGAGGAAAAAAATTAAATCAGAAAAATAATGAAAATAATCAAAAACTTTCTTTTGCATCAGTACGATACCAATAAAAACTAGAGATCATGGAGCAGCAAATGACGCCCGGATTAATTTAAAACCATATAGAGTGAAATACGAAAGTTTGAAGTTGGTCTCTCTCCACCTCTCGCTTATGACACACCTCCTTATTGTCGCCCAACCTGCTAAAATCCCCTCTGTGATGTCATCATCCCCTGTCAAGGTGGCCCATCTATGAAAAATTTGTGTCTACTTTGCGGAAATTGTTTTGCAGGGCATTATATAATACTGCCATAGATGATTTGTGGGTGTCATCCCCCCATCTAACGTGTGTTGCTGTGACTTCTTTTCCCCATTCTTAAGATTGGCAGTACAAAAAGCATGGTCTCGGTTTATGTATAGATTATGTGTGGATAGTAGCTGGAATTTTTGTTATATTTCAGCGGGAATTGAACCATCTTTGTAGAGCAGGATAGAGAACAGGTAAGGGAGCTCAACTAGTTTGCAGATTTCTTTCCAGGCCACTATTTTGTCCCACAGAAGAAAAGATTGTTTTATCTCCGGAGGCAAGAAGGGAGTGTTTTTAATAATAATAAAAAAAAACACAAGAAGAAGGGGCCACAATCTCAGATTAGTTGGGGGAAAGGTCAGTAACAACACGAGAAAATATTATTTTACTAAAAGGGTGGTAAATGCTTGGAACAAACTTCCAGCAGATGTGGTAGGTAAATCTACAATAACTTAAACATGCCTGGAATAATCACATCTATTCTAAGATAATAAGAAATGAAATACTAAAAGGGCGGAGTAAATGGACCAAGTGGTCTTTATCTGCCGACAGTCATCTATATTTCTATATCCGCTGCGTTGGATTTATTTCGAGATGCAGTCCTCTAAATAAATACAGCACATTTGAGGCTGCATCTGCGGATGTTTACAACTAGCTAGCAATTTCAACTATAATTTACATCAGCTTGCAAGGGAAAAAATGCCCCCTTCAAGCAAAATCTCACCCTCTTTCCGCCCCCTCGAGGAGCACAGCGCAGAACAGTATAAAGTTGAAAATTTAAATGGTCTTTGACAGTCAGAAAGAAACACAATCGAAGAGTTTGCAAAAACTTTGCAACATTTTGTTTCTCAGCACCAGTCTTGATAACCCCTGCCCCGCATGTCTGAAGGATTTTTTTATGAATAATTCTATTAGGAAACACATTGATACTATACAATATTCTGCACTATAACAGGCTTTCTTTGAAGTAAGACTCATATAAACTAAATAAATAGAATACTGAGTAACTGCAAATATATTAATATAATTATGCCTAATTTGTTGCTTCTTTCTATAAAGAATGGCTTTTGTCAGCTAATATAGCAAGTGGTACATCATTTAACAAACCAGCAATCTGTTTCCTCCCTGGGTAGTCTCATCACTTGGATGGTACCATAAAAAATTACCTTATTTAGACTGATACATATATAAATTCAATGTTAAATAAAGCAATTATTCCCTAATGCGCCCCTTCTGTATCCCCGACCGACAGAGCTTCATGCATTGTTAGGTGATATTAAAACCAAAAAGACTCTCATATAACAAGCAAAAGAGGTTTCAATCTGCAGCCTGTATTGTAGCAGCTAGTGTCCAAAATGATAGATCACATAGTAATTCTCTTTTATTGGGAATTTGATTCGTTCTCAGCAGGAGTTAAATTGCAAAATGTTACAAGTTTATAGTACAAATATACTGATTACTTGTATTCACAGCCAAAGTATTCTATTCATAACACTAAAAACGTAATACAGCCAGTTGGTAAAGAGCAAACACGGCTGAGATGAGTGCCAACCCATTGGCAATGCCTCCCAGAGCAGACAACCCTGCCATCTTTTACAGTGCTGTTAAGCAAGTGGCTTCGGGTCATTTTATAAGAAGATAGGAACATATATTTCAAAATTTGTTCGTTTTCACAGAGCAGCCATGAAATATTGATCCAACTGGCGACAAAACAATGCATATTAGTCATCTGAAAGGATTATTAGATTATTAAACAACAAGTGGAACTGAGAATGTTACAAGTTTTGAGCACAAACATATTGAGGCCCTTGCCAAATTTTCAGTTGCTGACATTAAGGCTATAATGAAGGCCAGTTGTTACAGAGCAAGTACGGCCAAATTCATTGCCAAAGCCCCGGGCAAGGCCTCCCCATACTCTCATACAATGCTCGATTTGTACCAAAATGATAATGACAAAAGAGCTATATCAGCATGTTGCAAAATGCTCAAGCACATTTCCTACCCATCACTGGTTATCATTTTTATTATTCACTCAACATTTTCTGCCGAATTCCACACATAAATCTGTAACTGACGACCATATCTCTGACGGATACATGGCCTGGGACCTTGCTTGGTGGCTAACCAAGATATTAAAGAAGGTTTGATTTGGCCAGCAGGATTCTAGACATGTTTTATGATGAATAACAACTGGGAAACCCTTCAATACAGCGCTGAGTGACTATGTGATAAAGAAACAGTACGAGGAGGGGTATTGTAAGTGTGCAGCCATATTTTGTTTAGGTGAGTTTGACATCCTGCATAGTTTGCTAAGCAAGGTAATCTTATGTGTACACGTAGGCATGTACATAGACATATACACTCACCGGCCACTTTATTAGGTACACCATGCTAGAAACGGGTTGGACCCCCTTTTGCCTTCAGAACTGCCTCAATTCTTCGTGGCATAGATTCAACAAGGTGCTGGAAGCATTCCTCAGAGATTTTGGTCCATATTGACATGATGGCATCACACAGTTGCCGCAGATTTGTCGGCTGCACATCCATGATGCGAATCTCCCATTCCACCACATCCCAAAGATGCTCTATTGGATTGAGATCTGGTGACTGTGGAGGCCATTTGAGTACAGTGAACTCATTGTCATGTTCAAGAAACCAGTTTGAGATGATTCTAGCTTTATGACATGGCGCATTATCCTGCTGAAAGTAGCCATCAGATGTTGGCTACATTGTGGTCAAAAAGGGATGGACATGGTCAGCAACAATACTCAGGTAGGCTGTGGCGTTGCAACAATGCTCAATTGGTACCAAGGGGCCCAAAAAAAGCCAAGAAAATATTCCCCACACCATGACACCACCACCACCAGCCTGAACCGTTGATACAAGGCAGGATGGATCCATGCTTTCATGTTGTTGACGCCAAATTCTGACCCTACCATCCGAATGTCGCAGCAGAAATCGAGACTCATCAGACCAGGCAACGTTTTTCCAATCTTCTACTGTCCAATTTCGATGAGCTTGTGCAAATTGTAGCCTCAGTTTCCTGTTCTTAGCTGAAAGGAGTGGCACCCGGTGTGGTCTTCTGCTGCTGTAGCCCATCTGCCTCAAAGTTCGACGTACTGTGCGTTCAGAGATGCTCTTCTGCCTACCTTGGTTGTAACGGTTGGCTATTTGAGTCACTGTTGCCTTTCTATCAGCTCGAACCAGTCTGCCCATTCTCCTCTGACCTCTGGCATCAACAAGGCATTTCCGCCCACAGAACTGCCGCTCACTGGATGTTTTTTCTTTTTCGGACCATTCTCTGTAAACCCTACAGATGGTTGTGCGTGAAAATCCCAGTAGATCAGCAGTTTCTGAAATACTCAGACCAGCCCTTCCGGCACCAACAACCATGCCACGTTCAAAGGCACTCAAATCACCTTTCTTCCCCATACTGATGCTCGGTTTGAACTGCAGGAGATTGTCTTGACCATGTCTACATGCCTAAATGCACTGAGTTGCCGCCATGTGATTGGCTGATTAGAAATTAAGTGGTAACGTGCAGTTGGACAGGTGTACCTAATAAAGTGGCCGGTGAGTGTATAGCAGTCTATTTAAAAACAGCCTGTCTCAAATGAAGGTAATTTTCATTCACTAAAGAAACCTCTTTTCTAATTTTTTTTACAATTTTATGGGGATTGTGTAATAATAGAACAAACCTGCCTGCTTGGCCAATGCCTGATTGAAACGACATTCCGGTGTGAGCAGTGATTGTCTAAGAGGGCAGGTCCTGCTGGGAGCATAGAGAAGAGATGAGCAGCAGAAGACCAGAGAGAACTTGAATGGGAGCTGTGGCTTTTTTTTTTTTTTTAATTATCTATTTATTATTCCTGTTTGCAGCATAAGATACTCAAAAGGTAATTTGAACCTCTTGTAATACTTGGGAATCAAATGACTTATAAGATCATCTCTAATCTAAGGTAGCAAGTGAGCTGTGGCTGGGCCATTTCTCTCTCGATTTCAGGTGTTTGAGATGGCTGCATAATGTAAATCCATGAGGCCATCATGCCAAAGGTGGCCATATACATTAGACTTATGTCAGCTGAACTCACCATTTGCAACGGATTTGACTGTCTGTCTATGGTGTACGGGGCCCCACTAATTAACCACCAACAGATGATGGCGGTGATAGGGGTCGCCATGATGAAAAATCACAGCCGACCCCTTTGCAAAGGAAGAGATAAGCCGCAGTGAGAGCGCGTTTGCTGCAGCTTACCCTTCCCCTATAGACAACACAGGAATATTTGGCCATCGCTTTAGCGATGTCTGTGCGGTCTTTGATAGGAGTAGTAGAAAATGTACAATAATAAAGATTATACTTACCTCTCCAAGTTCCCCAAGTATCTTCCTGCCTGTTCTGAAAAATTTCCCGCTCACTTCAGCCTCCACTGGCACTTATGGAGCCTGTCACTTTATAGATGGCTTCAAAAGCTTTAAATTACACAAATCGATTATCGGACATATTTGGCCGATTATCGACCATTATGGCCGATAATCGATTTGCGTAATAAAAGCCAATGATCAGCTGACATGCACAATGTTGGCTGATTCTTATCTTTTATTGTCTTTAATGTTGAAAACCAAATAACTAGGATAGCAACAATCTGCTGCCATCGCTCCGTGTAATAGGAGCAGCAGACCGCGGACATCTCCTATGGGCTCCCTGGATGATCTAAAGATCGTCTGGGGGGCCCCCCCTTCCCCTACTCACAGCTCCCTTGTCAGCGCATGTAATAGCGCCAGCAGTGAGCGGGGAACAAGAAGCAAGAGAATGCTGACCTAACAGGTCAGTGCTTGCTTGCTCCCGCTGATTGGCCCGTTTAATAGAGCCATTTGGTGGTGATGAACAGGGGAACACGGGGAAAAGCCAGGAGAACGCAGGGGAGCATGTACATTTATAAACTGTATTATTTTATTTTACCTTTTCATCAGCCATTGGCAGTACATTATTATTACATGGAGCACATGCACAGCTAGCAGCCAATGATTCCTAATCATGCTGAAAGACAATAATCAGCCTTTTTGCCCTATCCTCTTACCCTATTATATACAGCTCTTTGCCTAGATTACCAAACACTGCTCTTCACGCTGTAAGCAGTGGCCAGGCTGCTGACACCCTCTGTGGCCGAGACCTTGGAAGCTGGTGGGTATACTTTTAAGGTTTCTGTGTCTCCCTCTGGAATCACAGATCTCTCCAAGGCTTTTGGATTGTCCCTGAAGTTGTGTGTAATCTCAGTGGGAGTAACAGAGATGCAGAGCCAATTCAGTTCAGCACCATAATGTCCCGTTCTCCCTCTCCCTGCCAAACTAGGAAGTGAGAGTGGGATGCAGCGGAGCCGAGCTGAATCGGTCAGGTGAGAATACCTCTTTAATAACTACTGGGCAACTAAGAAAAAAGACCTTTCTGCATAAAAAAATTAATAACATGCTTGAAAAGTTTGAAAAGTTTAACATTTGCTCTTTTGGGAGCGTTGTTCTTCATAACAAGCCTACTTTAAATAGTTTTAAAAGGTATCTCACCCTTTTTGTGTGTCAGGCCTGGCGTATTAAAAGGAGCTAATGAATCAAAACCTAAATGAAGCCCTTTATAGTTGTAGAGATGTAAAGGTTTACATGCGCCTCGGATGACCTTGTCCTAATATCAAGCTCATTAATAGTAGAGACAATACCCATACTGTATGACCTTTCTTTATCTTCAGTTCTCACATTAATCTCAAATTCATTGATTATTTCAATGTCCTTCCCACTTATATATGTGATTCTGAAGGATATTTATGACGGTACAGATTAAACTATAAATGATTCACATGACTTCTCATTTACACCTCGCTACCTTAGATTTAAAGCTTTGTGTTAATGACACCAAATGAATATTTCCTTTTAATACAGAGATAAGATAATAGTTGTATGTAATTGTTATCCTGTTCCTCCCGGCCTTGTGTAAAGTTTGTACTTATTACCCCTGACGCCTGGAGCGTGTGATATTTATGCCAGCTGTATATTTTCATTTCACAGAATAACTCATTTAGGCCAACATTGTGATGGAAATGACACATGTCAGCTGACTTCTCCATAAAAATCAAAACTACAGCCAAGTACATTTGTTCTTTGCAACCTACAGGAGGTCATTTTGTACACTTTGCCAGGGGAAATGCCTACTCTTTAAGCTGACAAATACAATTACAATCGCCACGGAAGAGGCAAAATTATAGGCCTTGCATCCGATTGCAGCGTCTGCTCCTATCTAAAAGGCTTATGCATTGAGCTGTGCATATGTTTAAATGTTCATCAGAGAAGTGGGTTTTAAATTGCCACATTTGCATCTGTACCTTTCAATAAGGAAGGCATGACAATGTTGTACAAGGATTGTGAAGCCCAGTTCTTGTTGACAATTAAATGCAAGGAAATAAAAGAGAATGCATCATAAGAAAAATTATTTATTGTTTAAGTCAAAAGCTTATATTAAATATGTTTAAGATATATTTTTTAGGTGCTTTTCATACTTTACAGTATAATTATTTATCTATAATTTTCTATGTAAAATCCTGAAGTCATGCAGTTTTTCAGCCTAGCTTCTAAAGGCATTTTTACATGGCCCACAAGGCTTGATGAACTGTGGCTGGGCCACACAAACAATAGCCAGATTGTTTGTACAGCCATTTAAATGAATTGTTATTGCTCATTTATCTCCTGTTTACAAAGGAAGATGTGCATCCGATAACTATAATTTATATGGCAGCACAAAAGATTAAATCAGCCAATCTTTTCTGGCTCCTTTACACTAGTCGATTGTCAAGCATTCCTAATCGGCCAGTGTAAAAGGACCAAAACTGGGGGTTTTGTAACAGATGGGATTATAATAAATTATATTGGCAGACTGTCAGGAATCAGGTGATACAGACACGACAAGACAGTGAGCCCTAGGTCTGAACCCACCCACTGTCACCTGCCTGCTTGCCTCAATCGACCCTAGGCGGTCGCGGACAACCACGAAGACGTTCCCTACGCTGCGTAAGTGAACACACAGAACAATACAGACAGACAAAACACAATAGAGAGTAATGAACGATCCGGGTCAAACCACACTAGCAACAAGGTACAGAATCAGGAAAACAAGGAATAGTCTAAGTCCAGGCAAAGGTCAAAACACGAGTAGTCAAGCAAAAGGAATCAGGACGGGGATG
Source organism: Dendropsophus ebraccatus (assembly GCF_027789765.1). Classification (NCBI taxonomy): domain Eukaryota; kingdom Metazoa; phylum Chordata; class Amphibia; order Anura; family Hylidae; genus Dendropsophus; species Dendropsophus ebraccatus. The sequence continues at coordinate 70,312,446 of NC_091457.1, forward strand.
ACAGGAAAAGGACAGGGTGAGCTGGGACTAGAACTGATCTATGAACTGATCTAATAGCCAGCGATGTACTGCTGGCTGGCTCTGAACTATATACCAGAGGGAGGGTCCTGGACCAGAGCTAATTGGTCCGGACTCCTAATGAGCAAAACACAGCAGCTGCATCGCTGCATGCAGAGTGGCTGAACTGAAAGCCACTCACCCTGAGTGCAATGCCACTCAGCTGTGTCCCGGTCGGCCGACAGCCAGTCACGTGACCCCACGGCGTCTCCGGTCGCTAGGGGCGCCGTCGGGTCTCCGCGACGTCACCCGGCCGGCGGAGGCGGAGCGACGGCGCTGCACTCCAGCCGGGGCAGACATCGCTGGAGCACGGTCAGGTAAGTTGCTGACATTACCCCCCCTTCAGGAGGGGCCTCAGGACCCTTATTACATGGACCAGGTTTGGACGGGTTCCGAGTATGGTATCGTCTGACTAGATGAGGGGCATGCATGTCCCTGGTCGCCACCCAGGTACGCTCTTCTGGTCCGTAACCCCTCCAGTGGACCAAATACTGTAATGACCCTTGAACCCAGCGGGAGTCCAGAATTCTCTCCACCTCATATTCCAATTCCCCCTGAATGACGATCGGAGCAGGAGGAGGTGATGGAGAGACAGGTGGAATATATTTTTTCAACAATGCTTTATGGAATACAGAATGAATTTTCAACGCCGTAGGAAGTTTGAGTCTGAACGTGACGGGATTTATAACCTCAGTAATAGTGTATGGCCCAATGTATTTAGGGGCCAGCTTCCCTGACTGTACCCTCAATTTAAGATTCTTAGTAGCTAGCCAGACCTTATCACCTACTGTATAATGGTGGCCAGATATGCGTCTTTTGTTAGAAAATTTTTTGTAGGAGTTTTGGGCTTTGACCAAGTTCTGATGAGCTTGGGCCCAAACTGTGCACAGTTTAGAGAATATGGCTTCAGCTGAAGGATTTAGAGAGTCGGCGGAGTGAACCGAGGAGTATCTGGGGTTAAAGCCATAATTGCAGAAGAACGGCGACATCTTAATGGAACGTTGTTCGTGATTATTGATCGCAAATTCGGCGAGAGAAATGAAGTCGCGCCATTTGTCCTGTGTATCAGATACAAAACACCTTAAGAACTGTTCTAATGACTGGTTGACTCGTTCTGTTTGCCCATTGGTCTGGGGATGGAACGCAGAAGAGAAGGACAATGAGATACCTAGTTTACCACAAAATTCTCTCCAGAAACCCGCAACAAATTGGACACCTCTATCTGAGACAATGTCTTCCGGAACCCCATGCAATCGTAGGATATGGTTAATGAACAAGGTAGCTAGTAGGCGAGCATTGGGGAGTTTGCGCAGCGGAATAAGATGGCACATCTTGGAAAAACGATCCACCACCACCCAAATGACCGTCTTCCCCTTAGATACAGGTAAATCAGTGATAAAATCCATAGACAAGTGTGTCCAAGGTCTCGTAGGGGCCGGCAGGGGATGAAGAAGTCCCTCCGGTGGCCTACGAGGAACCTTGGACCGAGCACAGATTTCGCAGGCCTCAACAAATGCCTTGACATCTCGGGCCCAGGATGGCCACCAGAAGTGGCGGGAGAGCAAATATTTAGTGCCCGCGATACCTGGATGACCCGCCAAAACAGAGCTATGAGTTTCCTCCAACACACGGAGGCGAAGGTTCGGCGGCACAAACAGGAGAGACTCGGGCGTGTTAGGTGGGGCCACATCTTGGGCCTCTGCGATAAGGGCCACCAGATCTGGTTGTAACACTGACACCACCACACCGGGTTTTAGGATAGTATCGACCTGATTCTCGGGGATATCTTCCGGGCTAAAGCTGCGGGAGAGAGCGTCAGCCCTGACATTACGAGAACCAGGTCGGTAAGTGATCTCAAAATAAAACCTAGTAAAAAATAGAGCCCATCTAGCCTGACGAGGAGAGAGACGCTTAGCTGTATCGAGGTAGACCAAGTTTTTGTGGTCAGTCAGTACAGTAACCTTATGTTTAGCGCCTTCTAAAAAATGCTGCCACTCATCAAAGGCCATCTTGATGGCCAATAGCTCTCTATTGCCAATATCATAGTTGCGCTCCGCTGGAGAAAATTTTCTCGAGAAGAACGCAACAGGTCGAAGATTGCTCAGGGTACTCGACCCTTGAGACAATACTGCTCCAACCCCCACCTCGGATGCGTCCACCTCTACCACAAATGGACGCTCAAAATCTGGGTGAACCAGTACTGGAGCTTTCGAAAAACACCGTCTAAGAGTGTCAAATGCTCCCATGGCTTCGGGAGACCAATGTACTAGATCCGCCCCCTTTCTAGTCAGGTCAGTGAGGGGTTTAGCAATGAGAGAGAACCCCTTAATGAATTTCCTGTAGTAGTTGGCAAAGCCCAGGAACCTTTGAAGAGCCTTGAGATTGTTGGGTCTTTGCCATTTTTCGATGGCCGCTACTTTAATAGGGTCCATACTAAAAGAGTTGGGGGTAATATTGTAACCTAAAAAGGAAATCTCTTGGATACAAAAATGACACTTAGATAATTTGGCACATAGACTGTGTTGTCTCAAAAGCTCCATCACTGTACGTACGTGTCTAACGTGCGAATCCCAATCAGGGGAAAAGATTAAAATATCATCCAGATATACGACCAAAAAACGTCCTAGATATTCACGAAAAACATCATTCACAAACCTCTGGAATACTGCTGGAGCATTACACAGCCCAAAGGGCATGACCAGGTACTCAAAGTGGCCCTCTGGGGTATTAAATGCGGTTTTCCATTCGTCTCCTTGCTTGATACGAATTAAATTATATGCTCCCCGGAGGTCAATTTTAGAAAACCACTTAGCTCCACTTATCTGATTAAAAAGATCTGGTATCAATGGCAATGGATGCTGATCTTTTACAGTGATTTTGTTTAGTTCCCTGTAATCAATACAGGGCCGCAGACCGCCATCCTTTTTACCAACAAAAAAGAATCCGGCCCCCATAGGGGAAGAGGAGGGCCGTATGTGACCTTTACGTAAGCTGTCCTTAATATATTCCCGCATGGCCTCTCTCTCAGGACAGGACAGGTTAAAAATTCGCCCTCGAGGGTATTTAACACCGGGAATTAAATCAATAGAACAATCATATGGTCGGTGAGGCGGGAGACCCTCCACAGCCCTTTCATCAAAGACCTCGGCAAAATCACACAAAAATTCTGGAATCTCCTCCTTATCTGGAGAACATTCCGCCAAAGCAACAGTAATACAGTGAGACCCACATGCTGAACCCCATCTTACAAGTTCTCGGCTGGACCAATCAAACACAGGGTTGTGTGTCTCCAACCAAGGCAATCCCAATATCACGTCAGATGACAAATTGTGCATGAGAAGAAAATCAAGTTTTTCAACATGAATTGAGCCCACCTTGACTTCTAGACAGGGGGTGATATAACGTACTTCCCCTTGCACAAACGGCGCAGAATCAGCTCCTGTGACATTTACAGGACGCTGAAGCAGAATGGGACATACCTCTAGACTGGAAAAGAACGTGGAGTTAATAAAATTAGCAGAAGATCCGGAATCTATCTGGGCATATCCATTTATAGTTTTATTTCCCACGGACAAGCAGATGGGTAATAACAACTTATTTTTAAAGGGTACCTGTGCGCCTGAGAGATCCCCTCGATAATCTCTCAGGCGCTGGAGTTTTCCGGCGAGGATCTTGGTCTGGAAGGGCATTGTCGAAGTTGATGACCGGTCTTTCCACAGTAGAAACACAGATGGTTTTGCATCCGATGGGCTCGCCTGACCTTAGCATCAGTGACGTCTACCTGCATAGGTTCTACGGGTGATGAAAAAACGGGATGGGAAGGTGGGGAGCTCGAGGACCTGGAATGATCGGGGGTACTCTTTTCCTTCTGTCGGTCCCTCAGTCTGCGGTCAACCCGGATGGCCAAGGTCATACTATCCTCCAGTGATTCAGGAGTGGGGTACGCTACCAACATATCCTTCAAGCGGTCGCACAGACCCACACGAAACTGGTACCGGAGCGCAGAGTCGTTCCATGTGGAAAGACCACTCCACTGTCTGAACTCAGAGCAGTACTCTTCCACTGGACGACGGCCCTGTCTCAGGCTTGTTAACTGACGTTCTGCGTTAGAGGCACTGTCAGGATCGTCATATAATAACCCCAGCGCAGCGAAAAAATGGTCAGTAGTCAGCAACTCAGGCGAGTGAGAAGGTAGGGAAAAGGCCCATTCCTGAGGAGGACCCTGGAGAAGGGACATAACAATGCCCACCCGCTGGTTCTCATCTCCTGAGGATCGGGGGCGCAATCTAAAAAACAATTTGCACCCCTCCCTAAAGGCACGGAACTTCTTCCTGTCTCCCAAAAATTTGTCCGGGAGCTGAACAGGTGGTTCCGGGGGTACCGTCTCCTGGTCTTGGACCCTAACCGCCAGCTCCTGGACCATAGTATTAAGTCTCTGCATCTGTTCCACAATGTTAGTCATGGCGGTCCTGTTATCCATAAGGCTAGCGGCAGTATGGGCTGGCTATTCTGTCAGGAATCAGGTGATACAGACACGACAAGACAGTGAGCCCTAGGTCTGAACCCACCCACTGTCACCTGCCTGCTTGCCTCAATCGACCCTAGGCGGTCGCGGACAACCACGAAGACGTTCCCTACGCTGCGTAAGTGAACACACAGAACAATACAGACAGACAAAACACAATAGAGAGTAATGAACGATCCGGGTCAAACCACACTAGCAACAAGGTACAGAATCAGGAAAACAAGGAATAGTCTAAGTCCAGGCAAAGGTCAAAACACGAGTAGTCAAGCAAAAGGAATCAGGACGGGGATGACAGGAAAAGGAGAGGGTGAGCTGGGACTAGAACTGATCTATGAACTGATCTAATAGCCAGCGATGTACTGCTGGCTGGCTCTGAACTATATACCAGAGGGAGGGTCCTGGACCAGAGCTAATTGGTCCGGACTCCTAATGAGCAAAACACAGCAGCTGCATCGCTGCATGCAGAGTGGCTGAACTGAAAGCCACTCACCCTGAGTGCAATGCCACTCAGCTGTGTCCCGGTCGGCCGACAGCCAGTCACGTGACCCCACGGCGTCTCCGGTCGCTAGGGGCGCCGTCGGGTCTCCGCGACGTCACCCGGCCGGCGGAGGCGGAGCGACGGCGCTGCACTCCAGCCGGGGCAGACATCGCTGGAGCACGGTCAGGTAAGTTGCTGACACAGACATCATAGAATCACACCATTTACAATGGCTCATGGTCACATTTACCCCCTTCAGCACAGATCAGAGATCATGCCTAGAAACTTCTCCCACTGAAATAAATGGGTCAGCTCCAGACTATTTTTTGCTAAGGTCCATGAGGCTGCTGTAACGCACACCACTAAATGCTGTTAGTAGCCAATGCAAAATGACTGTTCTCGTTATTATGTACGAGAGAGAGAGAGAGAGAGAGAGAGAAATATCAGATGATACATTTTCCAAAAGGAAATGTATCAGAAAATGACCTATTGTTTAAATTAATGGGAAGCAATCACATCACTAAGGGAGTGAGACTTGGCCCCAATAGATAGCAAAGACATTTGTGAAGTGACATTTGCACAGGTCACAAAAGTAACTAGACAATCTGCTCTAAAAGGGGCTTTAGTTCTGCTTTGAACTGTGTTCACATTTGTGTTTTCAATCAGAGAAGCAGAAAAAAAAAAATTCAAGATATAAAAGATCAGTCACACAACAGACCACAGCAACATTTGATGGACTCCAATGACTTCCACTTTAATAGGATTCATCAGGTTCCATTATGGGTGAGCCTATGTAGCTTACCTGTCAAATATGATTGAATGTGCTTTGAAAAGAGCCTCTGGTGCCAACAAGCTTTACATATTCCTGTAAAATAGAGGACAGAAAGAAGTCACTGTTAATTTTCTTTCCCTGACTAACAAGCTAGTGGTTATTAAGAGTTAACAACCATTATTTTGTAGACAGACACACGCTGGCTAAAGTAGGTCTCCGGAGTGGGGACCCCACCAAACTGTTTATCATATCTCAGCTACCTGGAGCTCTGTAGCTGTGACATTTTGGAACAGGGTATTGGTGCACCACCTTTCACAAGATCATCTCACCAATACATTTATCTCTCTTGCCCACCACCCTCCTCCCAACAGGAATGTTCAGCATGGCCGAGTGTTTCTGTGTTCTCTATGGAGAAGTGTGAGCCGTACAAAGAGAGAGAGAGAGCTCTCGCTGTGGTTTATTGCTCCCAAAACAAAGGGGACAGCTGTGATTTTTCATCATGTCCGACCCCTATCTCCACTGACATCATCTGTTGGTGGTTGTTGAGAAGAACCCCATACACTTTAGATTGACAGTTGTGATGCTAATTAGCCGATTAGTCATGGACGTGCTCCCACTTGAAGTTCCACCCACCACATAGACTCCATTCTATGCGCAGGTGGATTCCATTGTCCGCCCAAAAAATTGACATGTCAAATCTTTGAGCGGACAGTGGAATCTGCCTAACCATAGTATGGAGTCTATGGGAAGGGTAGAGAGCCAAGCGGGAGCGCAGAGGAGTGAGCGACGGAATCCGCCAGAGGTGTATGAAAAGATAGCAGTGTAACATACAAAAACAGTTTATACATTTGTAACTCATGATTCCCGGACACAGCCTTAAACAGTTGGAGATAGACTTCTCAGCCACGAGGCAACTTAATACTTTAGCAGCTGGGTCATGGGTTCTGGGACACTGCAATGACTGTAAGAAAGCAAAGTTTTTTTTTTTTTTTTTTCAATTTTTCTATTTGTGCTCCCATTCCTTGACGCTTTAAATTTGCAGCAAATAATGCTGTATGGTGAAAAATTTTGCAAATTTTGTATTCTTTGGTGTCATTGAACAGAAGCTTTCATTATTTCCCATTACTAGCCATCTAGACCATGACATGATTGCACTGGTGCATGGTTCATTGCATTGCAGTGTATGTTGCTTTTATTCTTGTAGCCAGCCTGGCACCTGTGTGATTCTCATATTATCAGGACATATATACATCTTCTGTTAATAATACAGTATATTTCACAAGCAAACATTCTGGGGGAATTTGTATACAAAACTGATAATAAAAAAATGTTTATTATACAATAAACATGTGTGGTTAAAACAGGAAAGTCTCTTTAAAATTATAGATTGTCCACAATATTATTTGATTGTCCATTTATTCATGAATAAACAGAACAAGGAGATTATAAGCAAATCTTATACAGAAAAGACCTTGCAATGTGCCCCCATCCTTACTGAATGACTGTTATATGTGTTAATTCCTTAGCACTGTAAGAGCAGCCATTACTGGTTGTCACCTTTCGAAATTTTGTATCAGTCAGACCAAAGACTTGCACTTAAAACCTAGAGCCCCTGTCCAGATGAAGCCCATGAACACTGATCTAAAACAGCTCATTGATGAGATTAAAGTGATCATATGAGATTAAAGTGATCATAGAGCAGTCATTGTAAACTATGAGAATATATAGTATAATTTTTTTTTTTATCATTTGATAAATATTAGACGCTTTATCACTTTTCTTTTAAGAAGTTAATAAGCCTCTTTGCTAGAGGAGTCTGTGCTGCACATATAGCAAACATCAGAGGTGGAACATTGGGGAGGGGGTCTTGGCTTTGAATACAAAACTTGTAATAAAGCCCCTCACCATGTTTTTTAATACTGGTGTCTTTTTTTTTCAGCTAATGATATATTTTGGCCGCTCAGCACCATTTTCAAGGTGTGACTGCCACGTCTGCCCCTACTTCCTTCATTGCTCCTATGTATTCAACCCTTGTGATAGACCAGAAGAACTCCTTTTTCTCAATGCGTCAAAAAGTGCATTTGAGGTAACTGAGGTTGTCCCTTCTTGTATTTATGAGGAGTAAAATATTTAAGGAAGACATCAAAATTTTCTTACAAAAATGAGTGAATGTGTTGAAGGAACAATTTTATAGCAGATAATATATCTGACAAGTAGGATTTGTGCAAGAAAATAAGGCACTTTAAAAGCCTCCTGCCAAGAACCCCTGTGTGTTTGAAGACGCTGGGTCATTCTCCGCGTTCTGCTCTGATGTTTAACAATGCAGTTGTTGGCTTTTCAAAGAAATAGTTTCTCAACCTCTAACTATGAAAGGCACAGCAAACAGAATTTGCTTTTTCATCTATATACCCTTTTCTGACCTTACAATACAACGAGGGAAGGAGTAAACAGAAATTCAGCAAACTTTTTTCATTTTGTAATATTGGAAAGAGAAGTTATGCATTTTCCGCCCAGAGTGACAATGGTAATGTTGTATCAATAGTCAGAAGCCCAATATTTGCTTCAATATTTCATATTAAACTTCTTTTTAGAGCTCCTGTGAGACCATCTGGTATGAACGAGTTCCAAGACCTGTTTTGCAACCACTGAAAGATCTCCTAGGGGCTTACACCACCTGGAATTCCCACAACACTCTCCAACAGTGTGATCCAACAAAGAGTTGGCACGAGCCACAGATCTGATTATCTCTCAGCTGCTTGCTGAGAATTTTCTATGTAAGCAATCCAGAAATTATCAGAACTGGACATGCAAATTCACTGAGGAGTGAAAGAGAAAAGAAGAGGCTAAAAACAGAGTTTAGATGAGCAGAAATATTGGCGATTGAACATAAAAGCAGACCATGAAAGGGGAGCCAGTAAGAGAATTACAAGTCCTGAGACAGACTCCACAGAATCCACTAATTAGCACAAAGTGGATGTGTTGTGAATATTTTAACCTATGCCGCTAGCAGAAAAGCCATGTAAACTAGAAGCAATTACTGAGCTGGGCTTTGGTGTTGAACTGCATTGTGGAATGGCTTAGAGGGCAAGCAGAAATGTTTAGCATTGTACACAATGGCCCACATGTATTAACCCCTTCAGGACCAGTTCAGAAATGGCCTTAAGGACTAGAGCCAATTTTTTAAATCTGACCTGTCTCAATATACTAAATATGCTTATTTTTTCCCCTCTACATCTAGTATTGCATTGGGTTTTTTTTTTTTTTTTTTACTTTTTCTGTCCCACCATGGGGACTTTACAATCTGATTGACAGACCTATTATATAACAGTGCTGATCTGCACTGCTATGTAATATGCCTGTCATAGGCATAGCTGATCAGGCTCTGCCTTAGGACTGAGCCTGATCAGCCTCCATAGTTATGGCACTGGAGGCCTCCAATTGTCATAGTTACCATCGTGGCTATGTGATCACTTTGCACAGTCCTGTTGGTGAACAGAGGGAGGATTCTCCCTCTTTTCTGCCCTATAGATACTGTGATCCAACTGATCGAGCATCTATAGGGTCAAAAGCGTTTGACACAATCCATCATGAACGACTGATGGGCAAGTAAAGGTCTATGGCTTTGGAAGGTTTAGTCTGTAACTGGATTAAAAACTGGCTTAATAATTGTACGCAAAAAGTGGTGGTCAATGATTCCTACTCTAAATGGTCCCCGGTAATAAATGGTGTACCCCAAGGGTCAGTACTGGGCCCCCTTTTGTTTAACTTGTTTGTTAATGATATTGAGGATGGAATTAACAGCATTGTTTCTATCTCTGCAGATAACACCAAGCTTTGTAGTACAGTACAGTCTATGGAGGATGTGCAGATGTTACAGGATGACTTAGACACACTGAGTGTTTGGGCGTCCACTTGGAAAATGAGGTTTAATGTGGATAAAAGTTATGCACCTGGGTACTAATAATCCGCACGCATCATATGTCCTAGGGGGAGATACACTGGGAGAGTCGCTGATGGAGAAGGATCTGGGTGTACTTATAGATAATATACTACAGAACAGCACTCAATGTCAGTCAGCTGCTTCTAAGGCCAGCAGGATATTGCCATGCATTAAAACAGGCATGGACTCTCGGGACAGGGATGTAATATTACCTCCTTTATAAAGCTTTGGTGCGGCCTCATCTGGAGTATGCTGTCCAGTTTTAGAACCCGATTCATAAAAAGGATGTCCTAGAGCTGGAGAGGGTACAAAGACGGGCAACTAAACTAAAGGGCCTATTACACGGGTCGTTTAGAAGAGCAAACGAGTGCTCTCAGCGCTCTCAGCGTGAGTGCGGGAGGGGGCGGCGGGGAGCTGCGGGGGGGCTGCCCGTGTGATCGCTGATCGTCCGGGCAGCCCATAGGATATAGCAGTGTCTGCTGCCGACGCTCCTATTCAACGGAGCGACGGCAGCAGATCGCTGCTATATCAGTCTCTTGCTTTTCAACATGTTGAAAAACAAGTGACTGCAACGATCAGCCGACATGAACGATGTCGGCTGATTGTTGCACTCTATTCCACAGGGCGATTATCGTCCATAGCGGCTGATATCGGCCGAATACGGATGATAATTGTTCCGTGGAATAGGGCCTTAATAAGGGGAATGGAGCATCTTAGTTATGAGGAGAGATTAAAAGAGTTGAATTTGTTTAGTCTGGAGAAGAGAAGTTTAAGGGGAGATATGATTAATTTATTTAAATATATAAATAGCCCCTACAAGAAACATGGGGAAAAGATATTCCAGGTAAAACCCTCTCAAAAGACAAGGGGGCGACAAGCCTTCTTTTTCATGAGAACAGTGAATCTTTGGAACAGTCTACCCCAGGATCTGGTCACAGCAAAAATAGTGAAGGGCTTCCAAATAGGCTTAGACAAATTCTTAGAACAAAATAACATTAAAGCATGTATAGGACCTACCCATCATCCATCCCCCTTCGCTCCATCCATGCCCTCCTTGTATATCCCCCTTCCCTTTAACCATCCCCTCCTTGGTTGAACTTAATGGACATGTGTCTTTTTTCAACTGTATTAACTATTTAACTATGTAACTACCACAATCCAAGCTCGGCTCAGGTCTCGGCAGTTGTGGTGAATGCTTGGCTATTTGTGTAGGTCTGCATGGCCTGTGTCAAAGCAGGAAATGTAGGAAGGCTTCTTGACCACAAGCCTAGATTCAGTGTCCTGTGAGAACCAATTTAAAGTTAACATGTTAAAGAGGTAGTCCAGCGAAATTTTTTTTCATTCAAATCAATTGGTGTCAGAAAGTTATATTTACAATAAATTTCTATTATAAAAATCCCAGAGCAAGAGAGGTTTTCTTTGTGGATTCCCATAGAAGGCCTTTCCTACTCTGGAGAGTTCCTTTCTCGGCTAGAGATGTCAGCAGAGATCACTGTGTGAGACTGAAAATAAAAAATCTCCTGCAGGACATATAGTAGCTTATGAGTATGGAAAGTCTTGAGATTTTTTAATAGAAGTAAATTACAACTCTATATAACTCTCTGACACCAGTTGATTTGAAAGAAAAAGATTTCCGCTGGACAACCTCTTTAACATAAATTCCACCTTGGTGGCGGGGCAAGCTGGGGAGTGAGAAACACAGACACTCAGATTGATGAATTATAGAGCCTCTCTCAGTGTAATTCTGGAAAGCTACGTTTTTTTTTTGTTTTTTTTTTGTGGGCACAACCCAGAGGCCATCTTCAGCTTGCCCATGGACCACCCATACAGAATATTATACAATCACACTTCATTAGTCTAATTAACTTATTTTAAGAAAAATTTACATACTGAGGCTATGTTCACACTATGTAAAACTACGGCCGTAGTTCTCGCCACAGAACTACGGCCATAGTTTTGTGGGGTGGAACATAACCTTACTTTCAATGTAATCCCGGCCGGAGCGTACACACATCGTATACGCTCCGGCCGGGATCTATGCGGTGCCGCATATAACTGACAGGTCAGTTTTCTGCGGCCGGAATTCAGTGAATTCTGGCCGCAGAAAGACCTGTCAGTTCACACAGTGAAGCGAGCGGCTCCGGACGTTCCATGACCTGGCCGGGGTCACGGAACGGCTGGTCTCTAACATAGTGTGAACATAGCCTAAAACTTTTCACATACCACATGGTGTCTATCTAGACAGAGTAAAAATCAAACCCATAAAAATTTCTGCACTAGGTTCCTGGAATTTTTTGCATTGTTTGCATGGTTTAACCCTTAAATATATAATCACTGTATGTGCTGTATGTGACTTATCACCTGTGCACCTTAAAGCACTTATAGAAATATCCAATTCACCTTATCATAGATAGCAGCAGAATGTAGTAGATATTCCCTCTGCTCTGTGGCCTGTAATTTTGCCTAAAAACTCATTAAACAAGTGCAGTTCTTCCGTGATGAATGCCAATGCACTGCACAAACTCCAGTTTGGGCCAGCCAGGGCTCTTCTATGCATTGACCTCTCAAGAGGGTCTATAATAATGCAAACACTTGAATGCAATCAGTTCACATAACCAGTTATAGATATATAGTTATATTATATATATTATACACATATATTTTCCTTATCCCAGTCCAAGTTCCTCATTCTATAGTCCAGGCAGTAGCAAAATCAGGGGGGGAGGGGGGGGGGGGCTCATCAGCTCCCGCGCCCACCAAGGCTGGGGGGCCACTGACAGAGGCCTGCTGGTCTGGGGGGAATTTTGCCCAGAGACAATCCCCCAGAACTAAACTTGAAGACGCCCCACCACAGGATTGGTAGATTCGTAGGTGATAGATCCAGGCATCACATGTGACTGGATAACGCCATCATACCAGTGTCCCTCACTCTACTCTCCGCCCCCCAAAGACAACAGATTTATTGGCAAGTCAGAAAGGAAGGTGGGAGACTAAAAAAATAGAAACAAAATTATTTTCTCCCCCTGCTCCCTGGTTTTGCCCCCCTCCAAGTTGCTGCCCTAGGCCATCCACTCAATTTCAACATTGTGTGAACAGATTCTTTCTGTGTTTTTAATCCACTCCTGGTTTTGGTTGCAAAACTGACTGAAATATATTGACTGAAATATACATAAACTGACTGAAATATACGTAGTGTGAACGCAGCCTAAAGGCTATGTTCACACTACGTACGAATCCGTATGCAGGTCTTACGCTGCCGTACATGTGGCCGGATGCGTACGCAGTGCGAACATACGCCCGCAGTACAGTTATGCTTCCCTAGCTTGTTTCAAAGCGATCTGAGGCAGGTCATTTACTTGGAAATCTTCGCTAAGCCCCGTTAACCACACAGAATCTTTTGGATCGAAAAATCAAGTTCAATTTGGCTGAAATAAGTACTTTGTATCGGGACCGCATGGAAATCCACGGCCGTGAGTTTCAACATTTCCGTCCTCAAACAATGGTCTTGTTCATTTTTCACGGCGCCGTATATGATCCGGCCGTAAGCTCATACGTAGTGTGCACCGTGCGGGCGTATATTGTATACTTTCAAGCGAATGCATCAACCTCAAAACTACGTGCATATATTCGCGGTTCGCACTACGGACGGATTCATACGCAGTGTGAACATAGCTTTAAGACGCATGCACAGCTAAAGGGAACAGCGCACCTGAGGTCACCCTGCTTTCACAGCATCTTGTAGTCAGTATAATGGAGGTCAACCAGCTTTTCCAACGATTTGTACTCAGTATAATGGAGCTAACCCAGCTTTACAGCATCTTGTAGTCAGTGTAATGGAAGTCACACAGCTTTCCCAGCATCTTGTACTCAGTATGATAGGGGTCACCCAGCTTTCCCAGCATCTTATACTGAGTATGATAGCAGTCACCCAGCTTTCCCAGCATCTTGTACTCAGTATGATGAAGGTCACCCAGCTTTCCAGTATCTTGTACTCTGTATAATGGATGTCACCCAGTTTTCCCAGCATCTTGTACTCAATTATGATGTAGGTCACTCAGTTTTCCCAGCATCTTGTACTTAATGTGATAGAGGCCACCCAGCTTTCCAAGCATCTTGTACTCAGTACCAGCTGCCGGTTAAAAGACCGCCCATTGTCTGCTGCTGACATTGTTTTGGCAACATCTGCTGATGTGACGATCCCTCCAGAAATGGCTGGTTAGCATAGTCTGCTCTATACTATGCTGAGTGGCCGTTTCATAGTCAAAACTATGACATTTGCATATAGTGAGGGGCCTGTGAATTGGAAGCCGTAAGTATAAGTATACCGCATATGACCCCCCCAGCCCCGGCAGAATAGTAAGTTTTCCGTTTATGTTGAACAACCTCTTTAATGTGTAACTTTCATTCCTTCATTCATTCTCTGTGAGCAGTCTCCAAACTGCAGGGCTGTTTTTTTTTTCTCTTCCTGCTCACTCTTCCCCCTTGGCCTCTCCACTCTCCATAGGTTATAATGGACACAGCAAACATGTCTTCACTTTGCTTCTTTGCAACAGCTAAGAAGTGAGAGTGGAAGTCTTAAAAGCAGCTTTGTCAGTACAGGAGGAAGCTCTTATGTCTTATAAAACCCACTAGAGAGTTTCTTAAAATTGTTTGTGCTATTAATTTCTGCAGAGTTGTTAAGAATGACAGTTATGTACTACTTAGTACATTGCTTTGTGTTTTTTTACATGAATAGACCGATACAGCGGTTCTTTTTGAACCCAATTCCCACGCACAGCACCGGTTTATTCCCAACCACCGGCCTGGCATGAAGCACTGGGGGCGGTCCCGCTGGTACCCAGTGTGACAGTCGCTTTAATGGGTAACATCTTTGGACTCCTATGTCAAGTGCTTAATGGTATCATAGAGAGAAGTATCACTTTAGGGGCTCAAGTCTAAGGAAAAAAAAGTCTCAATGCCCCTATAAGTATAATCAATTATGAACTATAGGGGCCCTGTTGCAGACTTTTTACTGGCACCTAGGCGCTTGAAATTATACCTGTGTCAGGGAGCAGTATCTTCTACAATATTTTTATTCCTGTTATATTTGGAAAAATCTTACAACCTTAAAATTATTTCCTTTCATTCTTGTGAGCTGAATTTTAACTGTTATATGTTGTGTTGTTTCATGGTGATTAGTGCATTGTGGCTAAAGGAAAAAAGCTGAGTATTCATCATAGTGATTCCATAAATTTTGCCAGGGGTTCCATTTAGACGCTTAAAGCAAGCGTCTCATTTCATATTAGCAGACATCTATTTACATGCTCTCATAAAGGGTATTCTAATGGTAATCTTCCATCAATTCTGCCTGTTTGGGAATCAGTTTAGAAAATTACACTTAATTATAGAGTCGACAAATATGCGCTGCACCAATTGCATTAATAGGGGAAGGACAAGGAGGTATGTAGTCAATTTCAATTCAGAAAAGGCAGTTTTCCACTGCCAGATCACTTTCTCATTAGACAGTGTTGTTTTGCTTATGCAAATGTGTAATCAAATCTTCCGAACAGGTAAGACAAATCATCCCAATAATTGCTGTTAGCAGTTTGGCTCTCAGAGAGGAGACTTCAAGTTTATAGGAAGAGATGAGTAAAGTGTGAATTTCTAAGTGTTATCGAATCCCTCTACCACTAATACTTCATTTGATGGCTGATTATGAAAAATGATCCATACCAGAGCTATTAAAGTTCCCCCAAAGTGAAAAGTTAGACAAAAACTGGTTGTTTTGCTGCCAGGAGAATTTCTTCTATTTCCTCTTATGGAACCCTGTTGCCTAATTTGGGCTGGAAAAATGTTCTATAGTTGAAATTGTCATCTAAGGTAAACTTTATTCCAGAATTCGTAATGTCCCTATGAAGAAAACACCAGCATTCCAAATTCTGACAGTTTTGTCCACCCATGGTCATTCTTGTTCCTGGAAGGGTTGCGTCCTAGCTCATGTTTGCTCAACTCTATTGTAGATCGTTTGGTGACCAGTTATCTCTCCTGTCCTCCCTATACCTGTCTCTATGTTCTCTATGGATAGGAGTAAGCCACAGCCAGAAAGCTCTGACTGCAACTTATTTTTCCTAGAATAAAGGGCTTGAATAAAGGGATTTCCCATGATGCCTGACTTCTTATCTCCACTTACATCATCTGTCGAGGGAAGGTCGGCAGAGTCCCATATACAGTACCTTACAGAAATGGCTAAACGAGCTGTGAGCTGCGGGTACAGCCAATAAAAGTATAACCTTAATGCTGGTTTCACACATGGAAGTTTTTGTGCCAAAACCAGAAGTGGATCCAACAGGAAAGAGAAGTCCTCCCTTTATATTTTCCATTCCATTTGAATCCACCTCAGACTTTGG
Source organism: Dendropsophus ebraccatus (assembly GCF_027789765.1). Classification (NCBI taxonomy): domain Eukaryota; kingdom Metazoa; phylum Chordata; class Amphibia; order Anura; family Hylidae; genus Dendropsophus; species Dendropsophus ebraccatus. The sequence continues at coordinate 70,328,604 of NC_091457.1, forward strand.
CACAAAAAAGGCAAAAAACTGCCCTGTGTGAAACCAGCATAAGTCTGTACTGACTCTATTGCATTAAAATCTGTGGGGGAGATTTATCAAAGGGTGTAAAATTTAGACTCGTGCAAACTGCCCACAGCAACCAATCACAGCTCAGCTTTTCTTTTAGCACTGCCTAAAGCTGAGCTGTGATAGGTTGCTGTGGGTAGTTTGCACCAGTCTAAATTTTACACCCTTTGAAAAATCTCCCCCTGTGTGTCCATCACATTACCAGGTCAGATTTTTCATCTAAGTTAACAATGTTGTTTCCTATTGAATAACAGAAAGCAGAGATCTTGCTTGAAAAATACCATAAAACTTATTATTAAAAAAAAATAAGCTTTATTTGCTAAAACCAAGACACTCCTTTAAAGCAAAGATGCTATCTCCATGAAATCTATAACTTTTAAGCATTTAACAGAAATTACATTTTTGTATCTCAAATATATTTAAATAAAAAGAGATTAATGTGAGAAGACCTGTATTATGTCCAATTAGAGAGGCTCTCCGACTCCCGAGCAATAACACATCTGAATTTACTGACCTAATAGAGATGATTTGTTGTTTGTTCTCGGAAAATATCACTTCTGAACAGTTTTACAGCTATGCAGTGCTAACAGTCAGTATTAAATGTCACATAGAGAATGGCTCACATCTGTTCACTTACTCGGTGTTCTGAAGTAGAATGATTGAGGCAGACCGTAGCGATACTGTTTAAATGATCATTTTTGTATATTAAAATGTACTTAGTCTAGTTCTTCACAGTTGTTTTCTCAAGGACATTTAAAATTACAGAAATACTGTCCATCTCATCTTTTCCACTTACTGTGTGTAGAACAATGAGGGGATGTGCACTGCCAGGCAAAATAAAAGGGCAATTCCATATTTATTTATTATTTGTTCATTCATACATCAATGTAATCATAATTTATGTGTCAATGACCTAAAAAATGAATGATAGCAGGCAGCACATTGGCCCATTGATCAGCACTGTTGTCTTGCATTGTTGAGGTCTAATGGTACTTTTACACGGAGCGATGATTCGCCCGATCGCACGATTAACGATTTTGAATGAACGATGTTTTTTTTTATAACGATCAGCGTTTAGACGGAACGATACATTGTACGGAAAATTCGCTATGCGATAGTTTTGCGATCGTTTAAGCCTATCTTACACATAGGTGAAATCGCTGAAAGAATGTTTACACGGAACGATCTGCAAATTTTTTGCGAACGATCAATGATGATTTGAGAACATGTTGAAAGATCAAAATGAACGATTTTTTGCTGGTCGTTTGATCGTTCGCTGCGTTTACACGTACGATTATCGTTCGAATTCGACCGTTATCGTGCAAAAACGAACGATCAATCGTCCCGTGTAAAAGGACCATTAGGTTTGAATTTCACTAACATCTGCATTAAGTATGTATGTTCTCCTTTTCTAAGTATCATAGCTCAGCATACATTAAGGTAATATATTTGGATTATCAAAGTAAATGTACTTAGTTAACGAAGAAAACTAACCAACCAGTGACTGACTGAGACAGACCAGCTCCATGGCTGAGCAGGCTGTCACTTTTTTTCTGGAGAGTTACAGTGTACCGTATTCAGTGTATAAGATTGATGGAGTGCATATACAGTGCAACTGTAGTACAGTCAGTGCACCACCATCTCCCATCCTTTGTAGTGTTGGGGTGGGGAAGCGGAGGTGCCCTATATATGACATTGAGACAGTAAGGTAGGTGGAATTCTTAACAATTGTTTTCTACGCCGCTAACTAGCTAGCATACAGAAAACTAACTGTATACAACTTCTTAATCTCGTAAAATAAAATATATTATTTTAGGGGGATTAAGAAAAGTTCGAGTTCATACAAACTGAACCCAAATTTTGCTTCAAAGTTCAGCAAACCTGCCAAAGGTTTGCTCATCAGGTTTCTGCTGGTGGAAGTTATGGTCTCTATGGTGTTGAATATGCATGAGACCATAATGCGAGCTATTCCCATTGGATCAGAATTGGTGTCGCATGCATTATGGTCTCATGCATGACCCGAGCTTTCGCCAGCAGTGTGGAATTACTTCCGATCCAGCAGCGGCCCCTCATGACACTTTAAAGGGAATCTGTCAGCTACAATTCAGATTTTAAACTGTTAAAATGGTTATATATGTTGGGTTATCTGTGCTTCCAGAATGTAGAAAAATGCTTTTATTTTTTGGTAAAGAAAAAAGTAAAATAGGCTATTCCAAACTCCTGAATAGCTAGAAGCTGTTACACCTCCTCTATTCTCCCTCAATGCTTGATTGACACCTAGAAGTGAGTACCAAGCTGCTTAAGGATTGGGAGGGGGAAGTATAGATGTGGTACACTTCTGAAGCTTCGGAAAGCCTCTTTGACTGTTCTTACCATAAAATACATAGCACTCAACTGCCCCGGATCAGGCAGGACATTCCCGATCCTACAATAATGTCCTGTTATCCCGGAATGGTCCCCATGCGTCCCACTAAAGCAGACACCAGCAGGAGAGACAAAGGATCTTCCAGTGAAGGGAGCTGTAAATCTGGCTCTCGGTACTGGAATCTCTCTGTATAGCTGCTGGGGACCAGAGGTCCAGATACTGCCAGGGAGAGATAGGAAAAATTTTCACATGGGGCCTGCTACACAGCAGGGGGCTTTTTCTATATGGAGATGCTACACGGGGGGCTTTTACTATATGGGAAGTCTACATAGGGAGGCTTTTACTATATGGTGATACTACATGGGGTGCATTTCTATATGGGGATGCTACACAGGGGGTCCTTTAATATATGAGGCTGCTGCGCAGGGGAGGGCGTGACTACTACATGGGGGCACAGAGAAGGGCCTGACAATTATATGGGGGCACAGAGGAGGGCCTAACTAATAAATGGATACACAGATGGGGCTTATCTATTATATGACGGCACAGATGGGGGTCTAAATATTACATGGGAGCACAAAGTTGGCACTGTTAAATTGTGGGGCAATATTTGGTGATGGGGCATACTTATGAAGTGTGGAAAATGGGGGAGTGGTTATGGAGGCTGCGGAAAATATGCCCCGCTTTGCTCTCTGCGAAAGTTAGGAGGTATGTAATAAAACCTTTTTTTTTCTACATTCTCGAAGCACAGACAGACATTCCTAACAGCTATCTAACAGTGTCATTGGTTTGGAAAGTGACCTGTGTCTGACAAATTTACTTTGAAATGGGTAAGTCAAAATCTACAATAAGTCAAAATCTGTGGGGCAGGAGGCCTAGATTTCATAGACCGCAAATAGGGCATGCACCTCTATATAGATCCTGTGTGCTGGTATTTATTATTATTTTTTTTTATAAGATGGCGTGTCAAATACTGGTCTTAATAAATCCTGCAAACTCCATAGCTCCAAACGTTTATACATTTTTTTCTAGCGGTGCAGATTTTTCACTGTTTGTTTTTCTTTCACTGTGATTTCTGCTTGATATTCTAATGCATAAACTACACTGCATTTCTGGTACTTGTAGCTGTACCCTTTATGGCATGAATGCCAATTGAAGCCCAAACTAAATCAATTTTTTAATGCAAATAAGATATGCAACCCTTTACAAAGCTTTCTTACTAGGAGCAAACTCATTTCCTATTTCAAATCTACCAGTGGCATTGTACCATATGCACCTGGGCCCAGGGCTCTTTTGTCCTTTTTTAAGGACTTATCCAGGATTACAAAAAACAGTGCTACTCCTGTCCTCAGGTTGTGTGCAGTATTGCAATTGATCTACATCATATTGAGTGCAAGACGCTGGGAAAACTGGGTGACATCCATTATACTGAGTACAAGATACTGAAAAGCTGGGTGACTTCCATCATTCCATCAAAACGACACCCAAACTGTGTATAAGGGTGATGCTGCTTCTAGAAGAAAACAGCCATGTTTTTTGCATGTGCTAACCCCCCTTTAAATGGACCTATTTTAGACTATATTTACACATGGCATGTTTGCCACAATGTCAGCACAATCATTGAAAAATAGCATCAAATTTGCTACAGTAAATAAAGTTGATAAAGTGTGTCAACAACACCTAACGTTCCAAAAAATGTTATGTATGAACACAGCCTTAAAAGGGCCTGTTCTAAGCCGCTGATTATCTCTGTCTTAAACAATCAATAACAGTTGAGCCTTTATTTGTGTTCTTAATTTAAAATACATTTGCATTTAATTAACATATTATTGCTTATGGCTCTGAAAAATTTCTCTGTCTACCCTTTCTCCAGTTTTCAACACTCTCTAAGGTGAAATTCCATTAGAGGTGATTAGAGTTTATTAAAGCATTCTTATCACTCTGTTTTGACTATAATAGTATCTCAGACTTGTACAATAAAAGATAGATTGGTGGAGTCATACTGAGAGATGTCTCTCATTATAGGGGAGGATAGCTATGTCTATACCCACGTAGTCTGTCTGATTGTGATGCTAAATTATATGGTGCTTATTTTGTGTCTGGATTTTATGTCAGTATAGAAAGCTATTATGTGATATACTGCAGCAATATTTTTTGGACACACACTGTTAATATGCACCTGGAACTGTCAGGCATTGTCTGATGTATTACTCTATGTATCCTTTGGAACAATTAATGACCCAATAAATTTAAATCAAACTTAATTCTAGTGATGACAGCATTCTCCGCTTAGGGGAGAAAAAGACTAAACTTCAATCATTTTTCCGGCAATGTTTTTTTTTTTTTCTTTGGGTGTAGGATTACACAGGGAATTCCAAATGAAATTAGATGACATGTCAATCATCTATCAAACCCATTGTAAATAACAAAGGTGGCCTCCTTTCTCATTTTCATTGTGCAAGGTCACTTTTATCAAAAGGACCATTGACCATTGATAAAAAGAAAAATAATTTTGAAATGAGCATTTATCATTAGGCTATGTTCACATGTTGTAAGAGACCGGCCATTCCGTGACGGTACTGCAATAACAGGCGGATGATCTTTATGGCCGCAGAGTTCTGATACAGGTGCATCTGTGCGCACCTGCATCAGAACTCTCTACAGCACATTATGGGGCGAGCGTCGGGAGCTGCTCACTCCACAGTGTGTACTGACATGGTTTTCTATGGCCGCTTCTTAATGAATAGCAGCCGCAGAAAACTGACATGTCAGTTGTTTGCGGCGCCGTTAGAGATCCCAGCCGGAGCGTACACTATGTATATACGGTCTAGCCAGGATCCCATTGAAGGAAAGGTAACATATATTTTTGTAATAATCATTGCCATTGAACAGCGGCCGTGATTTTACGAACATATACGTTGCGTGAACACAGCCTTAAACTGTTAGGGCCCTATTATATCAAGCCATTGCGGTTCAGGGAAGAAAAAGAGTGCTGCACCTCACACCTATGGCTAATACTAGTGCCCCTAGGCTAAATAAAAAACACATCAGAATTTTGTGTATGAATTGATCAAGCCATACTGCCCCATGTACCTCGTGCCGGTATCTGATACACATGGGTCCCTACACTAAGTCCACACCGTGCCAGTCAGTGGCCACCAACCCCGCAGGCACGCACAGTCAGGGAACGGGGGCCATGGGACGGCCCTGCGACCCCCATGTCACAGGACCAGACCCAAAAACACCACACCAGAACCCGGCCAGCACCGCCGGTGGAGAAGGTCGCCCCCAAACAGCACAAGTCTGGATGAGGTGTTGCACTCACCATAGCTGTGGCAAACAGAATGGGAAAAAAACAGGAGGGATTAAAACCATGTGCACTCAGGTGTCTACTGCTAATTGCGGTCATGTGGGTCTCACCAGGAGGAGTGCAATACACGGAGAAAAGAGAGAAACAAAATGCGGTTCAGGGAAGAAAAAGAGTGCTGCACCTCACACCTATGGCTGATACTAGTGCCCCTAGGCTAAATAAAAAACACATCAGAATTTTGTGTATGAATTGATCAAGCCATACTGCCCCATGTACCTCGTGCCGGTATCTGATACACATGGGTCCCTACACTAAGTCCACACCATGCCAGTCAGTGGCCACCAACCCCGCAGGCACGCACAGTCAGTGAACGGGGGCCATGGGACGGCCCTGCGACCCCCATGTCACAGGACCAGACCCAAGAACACCACACCAGAACCCGGCCAGCACCGCCGGTGGAGAAGGTCGCCCCCAAACAGCACAAGTCTGGATGAGGTGTTGCACTCACCATAGCTGCGGCAAACAGAATAGGAAAAAAACACGAGGGATTAAAACCATGTGCACTCAGGTGTCTCTTGCTAATTGCGGTCATGTGGGTCTCACCAGGAGGAGTGCAATACACGGAGAAAAGAGAGAAACAAAATGTGGTTCAGGGAAGAAAAAGAGTGCTGCACCTCACACCTATGGCTGATACTAGTGTCCCTAGGCTAAATAAAAAACACATCAGAATTTTGTGTATGAATTGATCAAGCCATATTGCGCCATGTACCTCGTGCCGGTATCTGATACACATGGGTCCCTACACTAAGTCCACACCGTGCCAGTCAGTGGCCACCAACCCCGCAGGCACGCACAGTCAGGGAACGGGGGCCATGGGACGGCCCTGCGACCCCCATGTCACAGGACCAGACCCAAAAACACCACACCAGAACCCGGCCAGCACCGCCGGCGGAGAATGTCGCCCCCAAATAGCACAAGTCTGGATGAGGTGTTGCACTCACCATAGCTGCGGCAAACAGAATGGGAAAAAAACAGGAGGGATTAAAACCATGTGCACTCAGGTGTCTCCTGCTAATTGCGGTCATGTGGGTCTCACCAGGAGGAGTGCAATACACGGAGAAAAGAGAGAAACAAAATGGGAAGAAAAAGAGTGCTGCACCTCACACCTATGGCTGATACTAGTGCCCCTAGGCTAAATAAAAAACACATCAGAATTTTGTGTATGAATTGATCAAGCCATACTGCCCCATGTACCTCGTGCCGGTATCTGATACACATGGGTCCCTACACTAAGTCGCTTCGCACAATAGGAGCGGCGGCAGAAGACTGTTGCACTCTCCAATCAGCCACCTGGACGATCCTTATGTGGTGTTCCACCACAGGTGTTTTGTAATTGCCCCAGTAAGTCGTTCACTCAGGTTAAAGTGGGAGATGAAGTACTCTATTTTCCTTACTATATGTTTCTACTGTTTTGTAACATATGCACAGCTTAAGAATAATGGGTTAACTATTTTATGTCATGTGTTTCTCTGCTGACCAGTTACTGGTGCCCTTTCTTTCTATACTATCCTCTTCTTTTTTTCTCTCACCCACACTCAGCCCCACTACTTACAGATATAGCCCCTGTAGGAGGAGTTAACCTGGTGGAGGAAGTGAGTCAAGCCGGAGAAGGTGGATAACAGTTCCTGCATAAATTAAGCCAGGGCCTGAACAAGGCAGTTCAAACTATGTTTTCAGTGTGAATGGATGTATGAGAAGCTAGCTCTTCCAAATACTTTCTTTATGCAAGCAGTTAGTAAAGTTATGCAGTGCTAAGCTCTAAGTAGGGGAGAGAGACACCTAAAATCACCCTATCCCACACCAGGAATGTGTCTAAACCGTGCAGGGCAGACTCCTGATACGAGAGCAATCAATCCCAGTACGTCAAAGCTATAGAATAGGTCCACAAATCCTACTGTGCAGCGGAAGACAACCGGGGAACCTTGGAAGTCTGCTACACCCAGGATGGGATCTAAGCAACTTGGGGGGGGGGGGGGGGGGGGGGTCAGAATTAGTCTATACGTGAGTACGAGAATCATTTATCCCTTACTTTTTATCTCCACTTCAGTTCCGGCAGAGTACAGAGTCTACATTGGGCAGGACTCCACTGGCAACTCCTCTCTTCTTCCTCCTTCTCTACAAAAGCTCTTACTACAGCAAGCACCTATTCCTAAAAGCACTAGTTCTTACTCTATTGTAAGCAGCTACGTTTATCAAGATTTGCACGACCTGTATTAAGTTTACTGATTACCTACAACGTTATTCAGTAAAGTGTTCTATTTTTGTATACTAAAGACATGGGACCATTTTGGGACATAAATCGGCCACAAAACAGGTACCAGCATCACACCTGTGCACTACTACAGTGCTGGGGTCACAACAAACAACATCACGGTAACAGGCCAAGTACCATACTTAGATCCTCCGGACCACCCCTCTTGCTGCTCCCCATAGCCCCCTCGCTCCTCCCATTTGCTGTGTTTGCATGTAATAGCACAGACAGCGAGAGTTGAATAAGGAGGAAGGTGGCATTTACCTGACAGGTCGGCACTCGGTTCCTCCTATTTAATCATGCTCTGTAATAAGGCCCTTAAAAACAGTCACTGACCTAATTATGGTGCAAAATTTACATTTGACTCTGGTAAGCAGGGTCTAAGGGCCATATTACACAGAATGAATATCATGCAGAAACCCGCCAAAATGATCAAATGCTAGTGATATACTATCAATTTTGAAATTATTATATTTACCAATTGCTGTTTTGAGTAATTATTTTTGTGGAAAAAATAGTTGTTTTTTTTTAACAAGGAGGTCTACCCTGGTATCACCTATTGATTAGACAGGAGAAGAACCAGTAGCACTCAAGAGGTCAGGAGCCAGTGTCAAGTATGGATCTTCTTTTTATCCACCTGGTTCCCCAAGTGACTATCTCTGTCCAAATTAAGTAAGCTGAGCGCTAGCGACGAGGACATGACACTAGGCCAACAGACAGTATAACCTCTCTCAGCTGAGTTAGGAGTGCAAACTCATGCTTTATTTGCGACATGGAGAAAAAGGAGCTGCTGCACAGCACACCTATGTGTATACTGCTAATTTGGGTCATGTGGGTCTTATGAAGGGGAATACCAACTGCTCACTGACCGACTCAGTGTGGAGTTAGATTAGGGACCCATGTGAACCAAGAGACTGGCACGTGGTGCATGGGGCAATATGGTTTGATCAAATTATATACCAACATCCTGGCGTTGGTTTTTAAACATAGCCTAGCTGCATTAGTATCAGCCAAAGATGTGCAGCAGCTACTTTCTCTCCATGTCGCATTTTATTTTTCTCCCTTTTCTGAGCAGTTGGAACTCCCCTTCATAAGACCCACATGACCCAAATTAGCAGGATACACCTGTGCTCACATGTCAGTACCTCCTATCTTTCCCATTCTATCTGCAGCAGTAATGGTGAGTGCAATACCATATTCATACTTGTGTTGTTTGGGGGCAGCCTTCTCCGCCGGTGGTGCCGGCTGGGTTTTGGGGGGGGGGGGCATTTTGGGTTTGGTCCTGTGACATTGGGGTTGAAGGACAATTCCATGGCCTCCCTTCCCTGCATGTGCACGCTTTGCGGGGTTGGCGGTCGGTGACCGACACAGTGTGGAGTTAGCATAGGTGTAATGTACAGCAGCTTCTTTCTCTCCATATTGCATCATGCTTTATTTGGTTTCACATGAAATATATAAACTTTCAATACAGACAGGGTTTCAAGTCACAAGACACATACATATCCCATTCTGATAGGTCAATCCATAGATGGTCAGCAGTTTCCTGTCCTGCGCAGTCAAGCTGGTACAATGTATTGTTTATCATATATTGTGTATATAACAATGTCTCTGTCTTGCGTCTGTATTGTGGCTGTAATGTATGTTCAAGGTCCTGTGCCCATAGGCCTGCTGAGAGCATGCCTCTCCTTCTTCCAGAAGCAGTTACAAGGCTGAAGCCATTTTAAGGATTATAATTAGAGATGAGCGAACCGGGTTCGGGTTCGAGTCAATCCGAACATTCGGCATTTGATTAGTTGGGGCTGCTGAACTTCGATAAAGCTCTAAGGTTGTCTGGAAAACATGGATACAGCCAATGACTATATCCATGATTTCCACATAGCCTTAGGGCTTTATCCAAGTTCAGCAGCCCCCGCTAATCAAATGCCGAAAGTTCGGGTTCGAATCGACTCGAGCATGCTCGAGGTTCGCTCATCTCTAATTATAATGTTTTTATCCAAAGTAACAGAACCTTCATGGTCACATTCACACCAGTATACAAATTAACACCCAATACATGGCACGGTTACTTTGCATAGTGTGATCTGGAGGGAACAGAGAGATGTCACTACTTATGCATATATGAATACGCAAAAGTAGGAGGACATAGAAACCGGAGGAGCCAAGGGACGCCCTCAGTGCTCCAAACTGATTAATTATTTTAATTAAATTACTTAAGAATGGTGCAGAAGAACAACATAAGAGGACCCGCGGCAGGATCACCAACTACTCAGCTACAGGTATCTATTAACAAGTTTGTATGTACAAACCTACACAGCGCAACAGACAAATCTGGGGGTCACATAAAAACAGAGCCTGCAGACATAGGGTTACCGGGAACACAATCCTATGGTCAGAAGCCAAGAGATTAGTACACACTTGCAGAATGCAAAAAGTTCAGCCAGGAAATATAGCAAATAATAGGCATCTACCAAGGTTAGGTGCCTGATTTAAAAACCCCGCTAAACAGCAGTACTGGACTCCAATGCTCAGTGCAGCATGGCAAAGCAGAAAAGCCAACAACCAATAAGACTGGCTGAGACTAGCCAATAATTTAGATATAGTATTTTATCCTTCTCTACCTCCAGTTATTAACAGTACTGGCTCTCCTGTGACCCATAGAAGCACAGTTGGTTCAGCCAAAAGCTGTCAGCCATCTAAGGTGAAACCTGAGCTCCTGGGGGAGGACTAGTGTCATGCACTGGTCTGTGGGCCCTGGTAAGAGATGTCAAAGTAATTTTTTAAGTAACCGCAACTATCATGCATCTGTTCCTTTTGTGAGTCAAAATAACATTTCACTGTGTTTCCGCAGGTATCTGTAACATTTCAGCAGCTTGCCACCTTCTTAAATACTGTCTTGCTATATATAAAGAATGGGTCATGATATTTGAAAGGTTTGCCATATAAATGATTGTTTCTTGGCACATACAAGCCACATGGGGATTTTGCCTTTAATTGTCCTAAAGGAATCATACCTCAGTGTATTTGACCTTGATGTTTCAAGAGATCCATTTTACTGCTTTCCATGAAAAAGTCTCATAAAGCTTTTAAGTCACTGTGGTTGGATGACTTTATCTCCTTTTCATACTGTGCATTCCTTTTTCTGTTTACATGTGGTTGAATGATACTTAGACCTTTTGCTTTACTTCTCAGGCTTTGATACTTGTTGCCTGCATAATGATAAAAGGCAAAAACTATATATATATATATATATATATATATATATATATATATATATATATATACAATTTACAAAAAATGTCACCTAGTAAAAAGGAAAGAAAAGACATAGTTTTTACAAATAGCTTACAAATGTCCCCGCTGCTCCGGAGCTTAGGGGATTTATGTAGAGGTGCATCGCCTCTACATAAATCCCGTTTGCATGGAGCCCGTCTGTGCGAAGATTTTGAAACCTAGGCCAGCTCAGAGCTGGCGTAGGCTTCAGTGTCAAAACAAAATATTCACAAAAATACCCTTAGCGAATATTTTGGCCCAAATCTGCCTCATCTGCGCCAAAAAAAGTCATATTCGCCTTTTCATACATGTCCCCCATAGACAATGGATTTTTTTCAGAGCTGCTATTGAACTGTTTAATCACAATAAAGTAACAGTGTTTATAGTTATTACATAGATTTAATTTTATTTTTAAACATTGGACACTAACTAACTAGGGAAAGACAAAAGAAGATAGTTTATGTATGACTTAGGCTTTCTTTAATTCATAGCCTATAGTATAAAAGCGTGTTTATATTACCGATTCCTGAAAGCAATTTTTGATTGTCAAGATGAAGAAGTTTATTCCTAGAAGCTGGCAAGCTACATTAACAAAACCACCCATCAGCTGCTATGTAGACATTCACCAATGTATGTCTAAGGGGCCTATCTATTATTTATAGATCGCGCAACTACGCTGACCCTTGTTGTATATTTTTCTCTTAATAAAACAGTAGCATTGATTGTGCTCTTAGCATTCTGGGATGAAAGCGTGATCTTTCCCCTTTTTAAATTATTTTACATTAAATGTTTTGTATGATTATTTAGGCATCCAGGACCTAGTACATTTCAGCACCAAAGTTTAAATGTTTACCTATTAAGTTAAAGGTCTTCTTCAACAAACTGCATAAATTAGATTTAAAGTGGCACTGTAATTCTCTTCATTTAAAAAACAAACAAACATTGTCCACTAAGTGTCGCTGTTGTTGTTCCTCTGCCTGTTCTAAATACATATTCATTTATGACTGTTTCAGAGCCTAAACAAAGGTCAGAAAGTAAGGTGGGACATTCAAAGCTGTGTTCTCTCCTGTGCTGTTAACCACACTGCAGTGAGCCCAGGTAAAAGTTTCTTGTAGAAGATTAGGAAACCAACTTCTAAAGACAACTGTAATTTTTTGTAATAACGTTTTTCTCTTAATAAAACAATAGCATTGATTGTGCTCTTAGAAAATGTTAATTTCTCTCCTGTGCACTTATCCCAGAGTATGGATTAGAACCCAGTTGAAGGCTGCCATTAAAGCACACCTGTTGTGCTTCATGCTCCTGAACGTTGGTGTGGAAATACAGCTGTCGACGGAAGTTCCAGGTGTTGTGGAAACGTTCGTTTCTACAACACAAGCTTCATGCATGATTCCTATTAAGAAGAATAAGCCTCCTGCCCACTTATCCCGCATTTCACAGAGTAAAGGTGTGTTTACACAGAAAGATTTATCTGACAGATTTTGGAAGCCAAAGCCAGGAATGGATTAAAAAAGAGGATAGATCCCAGTCTTTCCTTTATGACCGGATCCCTGTTTATAGTCTGCTCCGGGTTTTGGCTTCAAAGATCTGTCAGATAAATCTGTCTGTGTAAACGCACCATTATGCAGGGTATACACGGAACGATTATCGTGCAAATTTGCACGATAACGATCAAATTCGAACGATAATCGTACGTGTAAACGCAGCGAACGATCGCACGACAAGCAAGAAATAGTTCATTTTGATCTTTTAATTTGTTCTTAAATCGTTGTTCACAAAAAATTCGCCGATCGTTCCGTGTAAACAGTCGTCGCACGATAGTCCGGCCGCCCGGCCCCCCGCTCGCAGCCTGGCCCCCCACTCATCTGCAGCCCCCTGCGCCGGCTCGATCGCCACCCCCGCCGCCGCTCTGATCGCCCCCCCCCCCCATCGCCACCCCCGCCACTGCTGCTCCGATCGCCACCCCCGCCGCTCCGATCGCCACCCCCGCCGCCGCTTCGATCGCCACCCCCCCGCCGCCGCTGCTCCGATCGCCACGCCCCCACCGCTCCGATCGCCACCCCCCCGTCGCCGCCGTCCCGACCGCCCCCGCCGTCCCAGCCGCGAGAATACGTTACCTGCTCCGCGTAGCAGGTCTTCGACATCCCCAGCTCCCCTCTTCAGTGGCACTAATTGGCTGAAGAGGGGAGCCGGGAATTTCAAACTGCTCCTCTTCAGCCAATCAGTGCTGCCTTGCATTGATTGGCTGAAGAAGGGATTCGGGAATTTTAAATGGCTCCTCTTCAGCCAATCAGTGCTGAGAGGAGCACTGATTGGCTGAAGAGGAGCCGTTTGAAATTCCCAGCTCCCCTCTTCAGCCAATCAGTGCACTGAAGAGCAGAGCCGGGGATGTCGAAGACCTGCTACGCGGAGCAGGTAACGTATGCTTGCGGCCGGGACAGCGGGGGCGATCGGAGCGGCGGCGGTGGGGGGTTGCGGCCATTTTTCTATATATGCTACTCCTACAGCATCCATATCAATTAACAGGATTCTCTTTTTCCACTTGTCAGGGATGGCCCCCTTCCCCTTATACTTTTTGTGCTGGTGATGGAATCCCTTCTCAGCTCTACATGTAGAATAATTTACCACCTCTCAAAAACATTAAGACTTCTTTTTAGACTTCTGATATAATTGATTACTATTTTTCCTCCCCTCAACTTAAAATGTGCATTTTTGTTAGCCTTCAGCCACCTTTATTACCTGGTGTTGGTTCTTGCAAACATATCCCAACACTGCATTTCCCAAACCTTTGCTACAAATAAGAGACCTTTTATGTAATGCACATGAATTTCTAATACAGCACATAGCATTTTTAGCTTTTGCGGCCAGCTAAATATCTCGGATAACTCACTACATTTTTATATACCCCCACACAAATAATGTTTCTCTCTTATTTACATTCCTCTCTTCTTACCGTTGCTAAATACTCTCATTTTAACAGGTCTCTTTCCTAGTTTGAGGAACTGCTTAGCAAATCTACACATTCTGTAGAAGTAATCTTACACCTGTTCAAGAGGTTGATTATACCTCATCCACTCCCAACTCTGCATTTCCTCATGCATTCACTGGAGGCACGAAAGTTAAAGGAGAAGTCCAGTGAAATTAAAAAAAGGAGAAAGGCAGGAGGGTGCGGGATAACATCAATCATTTACTGGCTGAGCTCACAATCGATCACCTGGGCATGTGACATTGCAGCTGGAAGAGCCGAAGGTGGCACTCTGTCCCTGGGACAGATAAAAATACTTTGTTTATTTGTTATTTGTTTATTATTTTCCTGCACCTCGCAACACCCCCCCCTCCCTGCGCTATCCTTTATCTCCTTAAAAAATAGATCAAATATACTGACTAGAGGAACTCTCACATTGAGAAATGTCAGTGGCCTCTATTAGATTGAGCGTAGTTGGGGTTCAAGACCCGCCTTTTTTGAGGGGGGGGTTGCTATACAGTAGATAAAACTATGCTAGTGGCCTCCAACTATTAACAGAGAACCAACTATGTAACAATGAGCGCAACTGTGGTGGATTTTTTTTTTATTATTTTCAATACACAGAAACAAACTATTTGGTGGCTTTAAATTCTTAACAATTTGCACAACCATTTCTTCTATAAACTAAACAAAACTATGTCACTGGCCTCTGACCCTATTTAATTAGCCCAGCTGTGGTTCTTCTCTTGCACCAAACACTTTTTTTTTTTGAATACACGAAAAGACTTTGACCCCATTCTCTTGTCTCACTGACATCCTGACAGCCACCAGATCCTTACAACAGATGATTTTACTGGTTTAATACACTTTTCCAGGCCTTTATATCCCTTCCTACTGTCAGCAAAATTTTCTTAGTGTGAATAGAGCTCTGAATCTGCAAAAATTTTTCACCCCCTTCTCGTCTCACTGACATTTTGCCAGCCACCAGCTCCTCAGCACATATCATGCCATTGTTTTAATACACTTTTTCCGGCCTTTCTATCCCTGCCTACAATCAGCTACCTTCCCCTAGTGTGAACTGCACTCTGAATTAGCAGATTTTTTTTCACACCCTTCCTGTCTCACTAATGTTCTGACAGCCACCAGCTCCTCAGCACAAGATTCAGTACATTGTTTCAGTACACTTTTTCAAGGCCTTTCTATCCCTACATGACTTTTTTTTTTACCCCCTCTCACTAAAGTTCTGAGCCACCATTCCCTCAGCAGACAACCCCACTGTTGTGCCTTGAAAAAGGCAGTTAGTAAAGTTTTTCAGCCTACCTAGTTCTCCCTGCCTGCATCACCAACCACTCCCTACACACTAACTGCAGCAGAATTGCAGTGGGACCCGTGACCAGCGTTATTATACACCAAGGTCGCATGTTCCTTCTGACCAGTAGTAGGGCTATGGTGACGCGTGCAAGTTTGCTGATTAACTGCTGGGCTGATGGCTCAGCAGCCTTTCAACAAATTTTATTGTAGAACAGAACAATAAACAGGTACGTTACTGTTCGTGTACCCATTGGTGTCCACAAACATGTGGGTTTGTGCAAGGGTTTCAACTTAATCTTATTAATATTTTTTACCATGTCTTCCCACATAGGAAAGAAAAAGGGGAAAAAAAGAAAGACTGTTGGCATAGCAAGTCCCTAATGATGCAAAATTGACCATATCTATTTCTTTGAGAAAGCAACATCAAAGCAAAAAAAAAGTATTCCCTGTCAAAAGAAGTCACAAGAACCCTGGTGTTTTATGGCTCCAGTTATTGGCACTGACACTCTTGTCGAATATGCTTTATTATGCAATGATATGCTTTTATACTAATTGGATCCATTAGTTTCCTCTGACTTCACTGTAATTTGGTGTCTGAGTCCTCTTCTTTTTAAGTATACGTCAGTGGGCCAATTCTTGATCTCTGCACTTGTTAATTTTCGTGAACAGGGAATTATTTGGCATAGTCACAGATGGTATTTTTTGTGCAGGTCCTTAGTAACCAGGAAATTACCAAATGTACAGTATGTTTCAATGCAGGATACTGATGAACGTGTCACATGACATGACCCTCCCTCTAACTTGTGCTATTTTCTGGATGGGAGCAGCTTGCTGTTAGGAAAGAAGGCCTTAATTGATTATGATTTCTGTATATTACTCTGATGGAGATAATGGAGAGCAACTGACCAAAGAACAGTTGGATGATATGTAAAGTGAATGGAACTATATTTAAAGGCTATATTCCAGTGGTTCCATAATTTGCCACCAAGGGAATAAAAACTTTTGTCATATTGTGCTTAATATTTGAGTGTGAAATACCTACTTCTTTGGACTGGACTCTCTTTTGCTACCCGCTGCTGTGATTAATGCTGAGGACTGGTGGCTTCCCATTTCTATGGCCACCAGTCAAGCTACTAAGAGGGGTGGTCAGCCGGTCAGCACTGCTTAATCCAGGGTTTGGGCCAAAACTTAATCTTCCAAAACTGGTAGGAGGTGGGTTTAAAAAAAAAACTCCTGCCTTTGATAGCATACTCTGCATTATTCTGTGATGTTGGATCTTCTTGCCTATGACCTATTTGGACTGTGTACCTGGTAACCCCTTTTTGTCTGCTGATTAAAAATTTACATGAGATCTTGGCTAGATGCTTTGACTGTTCCCTTTAAGCCTTTTTCCCTTTGCCTTTATGTGACCTCTGCATTAACAGATCTCCAGACTGGTTGCTGTTAATTCCCCTGCCTGTTGATTTTGTCACCACAAGTCCTCCTGGTATCGACCATGTTAACACCTAATAGGGCCTCTATAATAAGTGTGGCCAGCATCATTGCTCAATTTCAACATCCTGGAAAGGGGTCTCTTGCAGCCTGTCTGGTATGTCTGTCTGACCTCAAACACGGCTCTGGTGAAGTCACAGGAGTAGCCTAATCAGGTGAATGGAGTTTTGGCTGCTTGTTTGTGGTCTAAGGTTGTCATTTAGGATCAGACAAGTAGTATCATTGTACTTGGTGTGCTATCAATAGCGTCTCTGTTTAGTGAACCTTACTGTATTTTGAGCTATAGGACATCTTGGAAATCTTCATGGCCTGCTTACTCAGATTTGCTAAAACAACCTACAAATACATACTATATCTAGAAACATATTTAAATAGACAGAAAACTCTGTGTAACTTTGTACAACCTTTTACTAACCTCCCAAAGCTTTGCAAGTATGATGGAGAACGACAGGTCTCCATTTGAGCTGTAGACACAAAATGATGGGAGATTTTAACCCCTTAGCGTCCCATGACGTACCTGGTATGTCATGGAAGCACAGGGGGAGTTCAGAGAGGGGTCCCACCAGGACCCCGATTTGAACGGCACCGCTCCCGGCTGCTATCTGCAGCTGGGGAATGCCTCTATTAGCCGGCGCGGGTCCTGTTGCTAATTGAGCATTTTAATGCAGCTGTCAAACCTGACAGCTGCATTGAAATCCTTTGTACTGCATGTCCCTAGTGTGTAGTGGGACGGATCTCCCCCGCGTGATGCGGGGGGGGGGGGGGAGGGGAGGGGAATCCATTCTTTTGGCCAGGCCCCAGCGTCGCACTGACGCTGATCCTGGCTCGGCAATACATTGCTATGGTCTGCAGCAGGCCAAAGCAATGTATCACCGATTACATTGATCATTGCTGTGCATATACACAGCATTGATCTCTATGAGAGATCAGTGCTGTGTATATACAAGTCCCCCAGGGGGACTTCTTGTTAAAAAAAGTGTTTTTATTAATAAAAAATCCCCTCCCCTAAAAAATAGTCCAAATCACCCCCTTTTCCCATTTTATAAATATAAATAAATAAACAAATATACAAACATATTTGGTATCGGCAAGTGCGTAATCGCCCAAACTATTAAGTTATCACATTCCTGATCCTGATGGCGTAAGCGCAAAAGAATTCCAAAATGCAATATTGCACATTTTTGGTCGCATCAAATCCAGAAAAAATGTAATAAAAAGTGATCAAAAAGTCGTATATGCGCAATCAAGGTACCGATAGAGAGTACAGATCATTGCACAAAATATTACACCTCACACAGCCCCATAGACCAAATGATAGAAGCGTTATAAGCATGGGAATAGAGTGATTTTAAACACATTTAGTTTTTATAAAAAGGTTTTCATTTTTTAAAAGCCGACAAATAATATAAAAGTTATGCAAGTTACATATCATTGTAATTGTACTGATCTGAGGAACATAGATAATATGTCAGTTTTACCATAGGGCGAACGACGTAAATACGAAACTCCCTGAAATGCGTAATTTTTTTTTTCCGGTTTCGCAGCATATTTATACTTTAAAGTAAAATTGTTCAGTGTTGTGCAGTATAAATAAATGTACTCACTGTATATACTGCCACTATCTCCCTGTGTACCTCATTGAGCTAAAATCAGATTCCTCTCCTCCAGGCTGTGCTGCCCAGCTCTCTGATGACTCTGTCCATAAGATGGCCGACATGGAGGAGCATGTCCCTCCCCCCAGTGTCCACCACTGAGCCTGTATATGCCTCTGGAGGACACTGAATGCGGGTTATGGTCACATGCTCCTCTATGTCGCCCATCTTACTGACAGCATCACCACAGAGCAGAGCAGCCCAGCCTGGAGGAGAGGCTGTCAGTAAGTAATGTGAATACACTTACTTATACTACACACAAGACAGTTTTACTATAAAGTGGTCAACCCTTGTAATACGCTCTGCCAAAATGAAATCTAAGCTGTGATTGGTTGCTGTGGAAAGACAAGAGTGTGGCTTTCCAACAGCTTGAAAAATTTAAGCTCAAGACTATATGCAAAGGTTCCTCATTTTTATTTGAGATGTATTGGGGCAGTAAAAAAATAAAAAAATAAATAAATGTGTGTGTGTAAATGTAGACCCTTCCTTTAAAATCAGATACTGCTGCTCCTGAACCAGAGAGATAAGAATTTACTGTTACTAGTGAAAACACACTCTATTTATCTACCCAATTTATGGTTTCCTGTGCCTTTAATAAAATATAGACATGTAGACAGTTTTCAGAGCATATACCGATAAATAATCCACAAGCCCCAAGGACAATTGCTTTTACACGCACCAAGAGGTCTACAGGCTAAGATAACAATAATTTATTAATATGACACTGTTACTTTAAGTTTTTATAATGGCTTCAGAATGATATAGAAGTGACAATTTAATGAAACATCAATGGAAAGTGATAAATGGTGATATCTACAACAGACACAACTATCCTTATTGCATCTTCTCACAAAGGGTGTCAGTCTATTGAGTGGCATGGGATGGAGTGAGCATAACTAAGCTCCTTTATCTCGTCAAATTAACACAGTTTTATAGAAATCTACACTCTGCATTGTAATAGCATTAAACTGTCAAATTCTCAACCACAAATGTAAAACTGGCAGTTCTTTCCCCGGAGCTCCATCTGATATCAAAATAAAGGTTTATTAACATTACAAAGGGCATTACTGTCCTATAGTGTCCCTTTCATCATTATAAGCAGTTGCCTGAAGGCATTGCACTTAACCTTGGGAAAGGTGATTGGAATTCTGGGCAATAAGAAATCTTTGAGGCTAAGCTTTTCTACTCCATCTTGATCTCGCTCTATCTCTTATACAGTTTTTTTTTTTTTTTTTTTGTATTTTCTTGAGTGTTTGTTCCCACACAAAGCAAAAGAGAAATCACTGATTTCCATTTAAAGCTTAGAATGAATTAACTCCTTTTTTCTGGGTTTTTGAATATTTGTTACTATTTTTTTATACTTATTCCTTGATATTTCCAGTAGGTGTCAGAATAGCTCTGTTTACCTTTGAATTCATTTCGGATAATCACTGGACCTTTGCTATTTTATGATAAAGTATTTATTGAAAGGGCTATTCCCATCTAATAAATTGATGAAATATCACTAAAATCTACCACAACTATATCACTGTATCAACATTGGGGGTTAAACCCCTGGGACCCCCACTGATCATGGGAATAAAGGGGAAACATCACTGTTGTAATCCTTTTTTACTATTTTTAACGTGCACAGTGGTCACTGGCTACCTGGCTGTGCAGAGAACTTCAGGGCAATCCCATTATTCTGGAAGCATCACTATTTAAGGAAAAAGAAGGAGAAGCAGAACTGCACTAGTGATGTGCCCACTAAATTCTCACGATAATAAAGTGATTGTACAGTTAAGTGATATACCATATCAAGTGGCAAAACCATCACTATTACTATCACCAATAATTTTTTCTGTTTTATCAGTGATTAATTATTGCTGTTCTGGGGAGTGCTGTGTGATCAGCCAGTGTGATAATAGTGACCTATAGATGATTGCTTCAGTTGGGACAGAGGAGAAATATGGGGACATAACACATATCTATTAGCCCTGTGGAGTCAGGGCCATTGCCCCTGTTCTCCTGTGACAGAGGACACCGGAGCCCATGTGCTGGGGTCCGGCACCACTGTCTCTTTGGCTCATGTTAGAGCCTTACCCTGCCACGCTCCTGCTTCTTGCTTTCCCGGCCGGCACGCGCATCCCCGCCTCCTAGGCGTACTGGCTGTAACAGATTTAAAGGGGCAGTGCGTCTCTGATTGGTTAGTGCAACAATCACCATTACACTATAAATACCTGCACCTGTCCTGCCTTTGCTTTCTTGGATCCTCTGCATGCATCCCTTAGTGTGTGGTTCCAGCTCTCTGTTGTTTCTGCTGTCTGTGCTTCTAGCCATGAGTCCTGATGCTATCCCTCTGTCTATCCAAATGTCTCCAGCTGCACCTCGCCAGCCACTATTAACATGCGAAGCCAGGGGTAGCGACCTAGGGGTTGCCTGTCGCAGCAAGTCCATCCCGCCTTGCGGCGGGCTTCTGGTGAAGACCAGCGGCCCCTTAGACTCTGCTCCCTGGTAAGGCTACATCATTGCTGACAGTGGTACAGTGGATCCACATCTGCAGTCGTGACATGTGATAGATAAATAAATATGCAGTGTCCTAGAGTAGGTGTCCGCTGCTTTTCTAGCAGCAGGTATAGATTGGTACCATGTGTTGTAGACTCTGAGACTGAAGTCTGTGTAATGCTTCTACCACCTCTTGATGTCACTGTGTTATTTGCACAGCTGAAGGTACACCACACTAAGGGTTAACTGATTTTCTCTATTGATTGATTAATTGATTGAGTCCTGCCACTGTACACTTGCACTATACTTTGTCCAATCACTGAGCTAGCTACCTTAGGAGATACTGCCCTATCACAGACGGTTATTCTGTCCTTCTATCAAATCAGATCCACCCCCCCACCCCCATTTGTCTAGTGTCAGCTCTAGTCACAGTGTCTATAAGAAGGAACACTATAAAGCCTACTGAGAGAATTCATGTGATGGGAATGCTATCTTTCTTCTATATCCTGATATCCTAGCCATATCCAGCTAGAGCACCGCGAGACAGGGGCTGTGGAACTCTGGGACTAAATCCTATACACGCTGGGCTGATGTTTTCTTCTTCTACCTCTGAATGCAATGCACAAGTAACTGAAGCACTATACAAGTCAGTAGGCAAGCTAAGTGCATAAGCCGAGTCTCTACTGCAAACATGCTAGAATTCCGACAGCTAGCTGTACCCACATGGTGAGGCCTACATCACTGGATCTGCCCATAGGCAGCATAAGGGTATGTTCACACTGAGTAAATGAGGCGGAATTCTGAGGCGGAACTTTCCACTCCAGAATCTTGCCTACCTCAGTGTGACACTGCTTCTCCATGGGAGAGCACACACTCCTCTCCCATAGGAGGGGCATGCGCTCTCCCATAGACAGGCTATGGCACACTGAGGCAGGAGGGATTCCGCTGCATAAAGTTCGCCTGATTTACACAGTGTGAACATACCCTTAGGCAGAAGTTCATACCTGTGGGCATAGATAACTCTTCTCTAAAGACCCCCAGCTGAACCATAGTAGTTTGGATAAGGTTAGCCCCCCCCCCCCTTACACACACACACAGAGATCCCAAGTCACTTCAGCTCTACTTGTCAAGGTTACTTAACTAAAAGCCTATTGTCTACAAAGTCTATGCACTTGACTCAGCAATACATCTCCAGCTCGAATGCTGTGCAAAGTGTCGAAGTTATTACTACTATTTTCTACTCTTTCAATTGTGCCTGATGTATCTGAGAAAAAGCACAAAAGTCTATTGTTTGACAAAAGATTTCTATACTGTGAGAGAGACTGTTAATCACTATACTTGAACACCTGCAAAGCTATATATTTGTATATAACCGTATACCGATATCTCACACTACATTTTTCAGTAAACGCTTTAAAGGACAACTCCGGGGAAAATTTTTATTAAAGTATTGTATTGCCCCCCAAAAGTTATACAAATCACCAAAATACACTTATTACAGGAAATGAACATAAAGTGATTTTTTTTCCCTCTGCACTTACTAATACATCAAGGCTTTAATTACTAGATAAAATGGTGATGTCACAACCTGACTCCGAGAGCTGTGCGGGCTGTGGCTGCTGGAGAGGATGGTGGCAGAGGGTCACTGAGAGACACAGGGCACTGGAGGGACACTGAGCATCCCTCTGCCATCATCCTCTCCAGTAGCCACAGCCCGCACAGCTCTGGGTGTCGGGTCGTGGCATCACCATTTTGCCTTGATGCAGTAGTAAGAGCAGGGAAAAAAGCACTTTATGTGCATTTCCCTTAATAAGTGTATATCGGTAATCTGTATAACTTTTGGGGGGCAATACAATACTTAATTACAATTTTCTCTGGACCTCTCTTTAACGGTTTAGGTGCTTGGAGTCTGTGTGCAGTAGTGTGCAACTCAAACACAACTCACTAAAACTACAACACCTAGTAGTCCAGCAGTGCCAAGTCAGTGTGTCATGTGGTGGCCTCAGTTGGTCACCATGACAAGTGCCTGTGAGGGGCTTCCAATGTTTGTCCCCCGGCTCGCTGTCTCTCGGTCGCTGCAAATAGATAGATACTGTAGAAAGATAATAAGTGGATAGATCTGTGTATTTTCTTAATATTAGATGTACATTGTTCTGCAGGTTTTACCTGTGATTTAAAATATAAGACACAAACCCATTCCTTTCCGTAGCTCATTATGCGTTACTGATATCTGTGCTTGGCCTGGAGCCACGTGGCAGTCTAACAAGACATGCCGTGGTTTTTGGCAGCCTCCATATAGGGCACAGCTGTCAGCATCTCTTATCCTCTATTTCTGCTACGCAGTTGGTACTGGCAAGAGATCATAAGCTAAAAGTGAAAAGTATATTCTTTACGTCTTATGTGTAATGTATTAACTTTAGCACAGCAGACTTGGCTGTTAGACCTTCCCAGGTCCCTTGTTACTATCTTCTTTCTATTAAAAAGATGAAAAATCAGACAGATGTTCTACTGATTTTTAAATACCTTGGATTACATACCCCCAGGAGGAATCATGACATCTTGATACCTTCCTCTGTGTTCTTTAGACAGTAAAAGGCTGCTGCTTAGGGAGAGAGGAGTCTGTAGAGTACACACTTTATTAGAAGAATGCACACGCTTCTGTTGGATGTATGTGACACTTAAAGGGAACCTATTACTTGAAAATACTTTAGAAACTCTAACCAATCACTAAAACAAAGGGGCAAAAGCATTTGACTCTGCGTTCTTTCATTTTTTAGCTCAGCTTATGAAAGGAGAGTGAACAGTATACAGATTCAATTAAATTTTTTTTCACAAGGAGAACTTAGTAGAAAGCCCAAAAGCCACAGTGCTCTTCTGCTCCTTTGTTTTTAGTGATTGGTGGTAATCTCGGCAACCGCATGTCAATCATTTAAAACTTTTAATATATTGTTATGAGTTATATATGTTATAAGTTTTTTTTTAAAGCAAAATGTGTCCTATGATAAAAGGGCAATAGATGTCTCCAAACGTTTGGATACCCAGCATTTCAAATGGGGCCTTTCTAGGACTCATCTCTGTGCAGAAGGGTAAATGATAACTCACTGAGTATTCACTACTAAGCTATGTCTTGGATTTCTTTAAAGACATTGCAAAGCTTGTGTGCTAATAGCATAACAGTCTTTGTGCAAGATGCAGTGTATCACAGATCATATTGGCTCATGCCTCATACGTGTTCCATGTATGTCAGTTGTAACTGCAGGTAGCAAACCATGTCACCATGTCCAGGCTTTTGTCTTGGTACCAGCAATTGCCCTGTGAACTGAGTTTGGTGGTGGAAGTTTAGTCACTCACAACTTTTATAGCTCCAACCCAGAGGGAATGCCTTATTAGTGAGTCTGGCTGGACCTTAAGGTGCCAAAGCCAGTAAAATTCAGGAAGACTTGTGGGCTCCGTAGGTTATCCCATGCTCTGTGGGCTGGTCCTACATACTAGGTAGGGTCAAACTAATGGTGCTAATCTTGATTGCCCTGGTGAACATCCTATAGTGGTGTCAGGCATGATAGAGGGTCAGGTGCCCTAATGTTGCACCTGAGCAATGTCAGACACACAGTGGTATAGGACCAAAATGAGTTTGTTATTACTTTCTTTACTATAAGAATGTGAATTAAGTTATCTTTGACAGTATACAGTTCCAACAACTTAGCTAGAAATGACTGAAGAAGATGAACACTGTAGTGCAGTGTACTGTAGTGTAGTATTCTATTACACTTAGCCTTTCTAGTTTTTAGTATGATTAGTCTACTCTCTCTGCTTTACTAAAGAGGATACCATTGGTCAAAGGGAATTTGTCAGCTCCTGGGCCACACTCTGGCACGCCTCACCACTCCTTCCTCCTCCCTCTTCTTCATGAATAATCAATGCTGCCTGGCCTCCCGCTCGCTCAGCTGTCATCCAGTGTCTCTGATTGCAGATCAGTCCTCTGTAGGCAGTTTATGTCTGAAAAAAAACAGATATAGTTGAATCTATGACCCCAAATGTCTAGGGGCTGTGATCTAGGGGTAACATCCATCATTTTCTGGTCTCTGGTTCAAATCCCCTGATGGACATGACATAGAGGTCTTTGTTTTTTTCTCATTATTGTATTAATTTTAAGACTATGTTCACACACAGTATTTTTGCTCAGTATTTTTGTCAGTATTTTGCATCCAAAACCAGGAGTGGATTGAAAACACGGAAAGGCCATCCGCTCAATTTCAACATTGTTTCTATAGCTTTTATATGTTTTCAATCCACTCCTGGTTTTGATTGCAAAATACTGACAAAATACTGAGCAAAAATACTGTGTGAAAACATAGCCTTACAAATGATACAATAATGAAGAAAAAAAATAAAGAACTATATTTCATTTCCATCAGGGAATTTGAACTAGACAATGAATTGCTGGCAGGTCACTAGACAGGTGAGTTACCCCTAGACCAAAGCTCTTACACATTTGGGATGAGAGATTCAACTATATCTGAGTGATTTTTTCAGACATAAACTGCCTACAGAGGACTGATCTGCAATCAGGGACACTGGCCGACAGCTGAGCGAGCAGGAGACTGGGCATCATTGATTAATTATGAAGAGGAGGAAGGGGAAACAGTGGTGAGGCATGCCAGAGTGTGGCAAAAACTCCTCTTTGCCTTCATTACAGTAGGAGACCTGAGATTGGGCAAAATCCACCGCACGGAAAATCACCAAAAGGTACCATGCTCACTAGGGGACTGCCAGATACAGCACACTGTCAGCACCTTAGGTAGGGCCCAGGAGCTGACAGATTCCCTTTAACTTCCAGCAGAGTTCCCATACATATGTAATACTTACTCTTTCCCTGCACTGCAATACTCTGTGGGTTGCAGGCAACTTGAGATGTGGCTTCCATAACCGTGTAAATCCATGGTATTTACAGTGGTATTCTTTCCAGTCTGGAGAGCAGGAGAGGTTTTCTATGGGAATTTTCTACTGATCTGGACAGTTCATGACATGGACAGAGGTGTCAGCAGAAAGCACTGTGTCAGACAAAATAATAAACCACTTCCTGCAAGACATAAAACAGCTGATAAGTACTGGAAGATTTGAGATTTTTTAATAGAACTAAATTACTAATCTCTGGCACTTTCTGGCACCAGTCGATATTAAGGTAACATTTTTGCTGAACTACCCCTTTAAATGTATTTTGTAAATTTGCACATCATTTATCCAAGTAAGCATTTGTTCACCTGTGTTTCTGAGTGCTGCAACTATTTTTTGCCCATTTTGAGTAGGACCATGATCAGGTCCTGGGTCACTGGCACTGTGGGCAGCGCTGTGTTAAAACTATTAACTTTTAAAAAAATAATTAGAACCAGATATAGAAACATACTGCCCAGATGAGATTTAGACTTATCAGTCCGTGTACAACAAACAGCTTGTTTTTTTTTGTTTTTTTTCACCAGAGTATATGAGGATATGAAAGTTTGGTTACAATTGAGTGCTATGGGCAAAATACATTAGTTTTGTATTATATAAATTGATAAATCTGGGCCATTATTGTTAATCCATTTTTAGTTCCTGATGGAAGAAATTTTTGTACATCTTGCTTGATCTATTTCTCTGCTGTTTTATAATAATTCAGATATAGGCTTTACTGCAGTCATACAGATCACAGGGAACCAGTGTCACTTATTGACAACTTTGAGTGACTATTCTGGGTATGCTCAGTGACCTGTGTATTGGTGTTTTACAGTGAATTCTAAGATGAGGGAATAAATAAGTCCACACACAATAAGCAAGTGAATAAAGTTTACTTACGGGATAAAACAAGACAAATATAAAGATAAAAACAGAATACAAGATAAAAATACGAAGCCAAGTCAGAATACGAGATACAAATACAAAGATACAGTCAGATACAGTACAATATACTTAGATACTGTATCCCAGGTGAGAGTACTGACCATTCTTCTGGGCACCTGGGAGAAATGACTTCACACACCATTTAATTTTCTTCTATTGCTCCCCCAAAATGCCCCGGGACAATGTTTGTAATCCAAATCACTGTAATCACTGTAATCCATTTTTTTTTTTTTATTCTGAATAAGAGGTAAAACAAATAAAACATTTAGAAATCTGGATATGTCATACATTATAAGTTACTGTACAGTATAACAAACAGCATGTGTATAATGTATAGTAAGTACACAAGAATGAAAAGACAGCAGAAGTTTGTAGATACAGGATGGAACTGCAGATGCCCATAATACAGGAGCATATTACAACTGACTAGAATAGAGAAGCAGGGCTGCTGTCAAAGGTCTGTGTGGTCACATAACCACAATGGGGAAGGGGAGTGTGTTCAGCAATGACCTATCAGGAAGTGAGAAGCACAGAGCTGTGCAGGAGGACAGTGACAGAAAGTTGTAAGGACAAGGGCAGGCACATTATAGTAGTGTGTATAGCTGATTGTAAGTGCAGGCACATTATAGCAGGAATAGAGAGGATGAGAAACACAAAGGCTGCAGAGACTGCAAGGAGGAATGAGCAGGGCAGGTGTGGACACAGAACAGCAACACTCTCTGTCCAGGGTAAAGACGGGTTACATCTATGAAGAGATTACCTACACAGTCCTGTCCCCTGATGCAAGCCCAAGCCCAAGTGGATCTGCTGTGATTTGTAATGTGAGGGAGTCTTCCTGGGTCATAGTACAGGGCTGTAGACCACGCAATGCATACCTTGCCCCTCCTCACTCCCGCTCCCACCCAGTACAGAGAGCTCCTAAGCCAAAGCAATGCTCTTAAACCAAGTTACAATTTAAAAAAAAAACTGTGAGCTCTTCTTTCAAAATGCTCTTAAACCAAGTTACTCTTAACCTCTTAAGGACGGAGCCGATTTTCGATTTTGCGTTTTCATTTTTTCCTCCTTGTGTTTAAAAGGCCATAGCACTTGTATTTTTCCACCTAGAAACCCACATGAGCCCTTATTTTTTGCGTCTCTAATTGTACTTTGCAATGACAGGCTGAATTTTTGCATAAACTACACTGTGAAACCAGAAAAAAATTCAATATGTGGTGAAATTAAACAAAAAAAAACACATTTCTTTTTTTTTTTTTTTTTTTTTTTACGGCATTCGCCCTAGGGTAAAACTGACTTGTTATGCATGTTACTCAAGTCGTTACGATTACAACAATATATAACATGTATAGCTTTTCTTTTATCTGATCGCTTGTAAAAAATTCAAACCATTGTTAACAAATATACGTTCCTTAAAATCGCTCCATTCCAGTCTATGGGGCTGTGTGAGGTGTCATTTTTTGCGCCATGATGTGTTCTTTCTATGGGTACCTTGATTGCGCATATACAACTTTTTGATAGCTTTTTATAACATTTTTTCTGCATTTGATGCAACCAAAAATGCGCAATTTTGCACTTTGGGATTTTTTGGCGCTTACACCGTTTACCGTGCGAGATCAGTAATGTGAATAATTAATAGTTCACAAACATACTTAATAGCATAATAGCATATTAAAATAATAGCAAACATGTTTATTTATTTATTTATTTACTTTTATTTAAAACCTGGGTAAAAGGGGGTGACTCAAACTTTTATTAGGGGAGGGGGCATTTTATTGATAACAACACTTTTTTTTTTTAACACTTATACTAGAAGCCCCCCTGGGGGACTTCTAGTATAAGTACACTTATCTCTCATTGAGATCTTTGCTGTATACTTATACAGCAAAGATCAATGAGATCGGCACTCGGATGCTTTCGGCTGCTGCAGCCTAAAGCATCCAAGTGCTGAGCCGGGATCAGCGCCATTTTGGCAGAGACCCAGACTAGAGCAGGATGTGTGGATCGCTCCTCCGGGACAACGTCCCGGAGGAGCGATCCACCCCCACTAGACACCAGGGACGGCTGCATACAGTGATCGGATGCAGCTGTCAACTTTGACAGCTGCATCCGATTACTGAATTAGCTGGCACAAACATCAGACCGTGCCCGCTAATAGCCGCGGTCCCTGGCTACACGCGGCACCCGGGATCGCGGCGGTTCAGAGCGGGGTTGCCGCACGTCCCCGCTCTGGACACCTCTTGCGGACGCATGGCCTATGGGTACGTCATGCGTCCTTAAGAGGTTAAACCAAAGTGCAAAATTGCGAATTTTTAAAATTGATATAAAGTGATCAGAAAGTCGCATATATGCATTCAAGATACTGATAGAAAGTAGAGATCATGGCGCAAAAAATGACACCTCACCCCATAGATCAAAGAATAAAAGCGCTATAAACATAGTAATAGAGCAATTGTAAGGAACATTTATTTTTTAACCCCTAGATGACCCTGGGCAAACAGGTATGTCCTGGGCCTCCTAGGAGAGTTCAGAGCGGGCCAGTGATCCCTGGTGCCGCTTGTAGCCTGGGACCACGGCTATTAGCGGGCATGGTCCGATCAGCGTGCCTGCTAATTAAGTATTCAGATGCAGCTGTCAAAGTTTACAGCTGCATCTGAATCCTTCTTGCAGCCTGTTCCCTGGTGTCTAGTGGTGGGGATCGCCCCCCCCCCCCCGTTGTCGCAGAGGAGCTATCCCTGTGCCCTCACCCGGCCAGGGTCTGTGTCGTAATGGCACTGATCCCGGCTCGGCATTCGAATGCTTTCGGCTGCAGTAGTCGAAAGCAATACAGTGCTGATCTCATATATAACTATAGTATAACTATACTGCATAGATCTCGACCAGAGATCAGTATACTTAGACTAGAAATCCCCTAGGGGGATAACCCCCAACCCCAGGGGGAACAACCCTAACCCCAGGGGGGCTTCTAGTATAAATGTAAAAAAAAACAAAAAAAAAAAATTAATCCAAAAAAACCCTCCTCTAATAAAAGTTTCAATCACCCCTCTT
This sequence comes from Dendropsophus ebraccatus, assembly GCF_027789765.1. Classification (NCBI taxonomy): domain Eukaryota; kingdom Metazoa; phylum Chordata; class Amphibia; order Anura; family Hylidae; genus Dendropsophus; species Dendropsophus ebraccatus. The sequence goes on from NC_091457.1 coordinate 70,358,739, forward strand.
TTCCCATGTTATAAAAAGTAAGGGCTCATGTGGGTGTCTAGGTGATAAAATGCAAGTGCTATGGTCTTTTTAGCAAGGAGGAAAAAACGAAAGCGCAAAAAGCGATCAGTGCAACCTGTCAGTAACGGTGAGGGCCTGGCTGCTAATTGCAGCCGGCCCCCACATACTATGAAGCACATAGGTCGTCTAGGGCAGGGCTGTTTCTAGTTCATTTTGGCAACAGGGCGAATCTTGATAAAACATTGCAGCAATGGGGAAGGAAGGGGGGCTTTTATCAAGATTCGGGTTACTAGGAAGAAGCAGTGTGTGTATTAAGGCATAGAGTGATGTTGCACCCCTAACAGATAATGTTCTACTGCATACAAAAACATGTAATTCAGTCTCTTATAGGTGACGTCTTTTTGGATCTGAGGTGTCACTTTCCTTTTTCTCTCCATCTGGCCCAGACCACTATGATGATTTCTTGCAGCCACAATTCGTCTCTTCACAACCTGCCAGACAAACATCTCAGGTCCCGCACCTCCAACATCTTCCTTTCCTTTCCTCACCTGTAAGGTCCCATACAGGATGCTGGGAGAGCTGGGTGACCTCCGCTATACTGACATACAGGCTGCTGAAAGCTGTGTGACCTAAATTACACTGACATACAGGATGTTGGGAAAGCTGTGTGACCTCCATTATACTGACATACAGGATGCTGGGAAAGCTGTGTGACCTCCATTACACTGACATACAGGATTCTGGGAGAGCTGTGTGACCTCCATTACACTGACATACAGGATGCTGGGAAAGCTGTGTGAACTCCATTCCACTGACATACAGGATGCTGGAAAAACTGTGTGACCTCCATTACACTGACATACAGGATGCTGGGAAAGCTGTGTGACCACTACACTGACATACAGGATGCTGGGGAAGCTGTGTGACCTCCATTATACACTGACATACAGGATGCTGGGAAGGCTGTGTGACTTCCATTACACTACCATCCAGGATGCTGGGAAAGCTGTGTGACCCCCCCCACTACACTGACATATAGGATGCTGGGAAAGCTGTGTGGCCTCCATTAGAGTGCCATACATGATGCTGGGAGAGCTGGGTGACCTCTGTTACACTGACATACAGCATGCTGGGAAAGCTGTGTGACCTCCATTGCACTGACATACAGAATGCTGGGAAAGCTGTGTGACCTCCATTCCACTGACATACAGGATGCTGGGAAAGCTGTGTGGCCTCCATTACACTGACATACAGGATGCATGGAAAGCTGTGTGACCTCCATTACACTGACATACAGGATGCTGGGAAAGCTGCGTGACCTCCACTAAACTGACATACAGGATGCTGGAAAAGCTGTGTGACCTCCATTATACACTGACACACATGATGCTGGGAAAGCTGTGTGACCTCCATTCCACTGACATACAGGATGCTGGGAAAGCTGTGTGACCCCCACTACACTGACATACAGGATGCTTGGAAAGCTGTGTGACCTCCATTACACTGACATACAGGATTCTGGGAAAGGTGGGTGACTTCCATTACACTGACATACAGGATGCCGGGAGAGCTGGGTGACCTACATTACAGTGCCATACAGGATGCTTTAAGTGAAACAGATTGCTGAACTCAGGGAGACCAGCCAAACGACAACACTGCCGGCTGCTAGTGAAAGCGCTCAATGCAGTGAAGTCCTAGGTGAATTGCACCCTGGGAAACATGAATATACATAAGAGGAGCCCGTGGAGCCTCATTGAAGAGTCTCAAAACACAGGACTAGCCAGATATTCCTCTGGCTAGTCCTGTGTTTTGAGACTCTTCAATGAGGCTCCACGGGCTCCTCTTTTGTATATACAGGATGCTTGGGAGAGCTGGGTGACCTCCATTACATTGACATACAGGATGTTAGGAAGGCTGTGTGACCTCCACTACACTGACATACAGGATGCTGGGAGACCTCCACTACACTGACATACAGGATGCTGGGGATGCTGGGAAAGCTGGGTGACTAGTGAACTTTGGCACGGGGCGGGGCTTATCACAAGGGGTGGGGCTTGTTATGGGGGAGGGGGCTATCGGCACATATCCAGGCCCTCTGTGCAGGCTTCCCTCCACCCCCACCTCACTAGCCCCCATAAACTACTCACCTCTCATCCTGCTACCCCCAGCTCCTCTTCTAGTCCCTCCGTCCTCTTCTGGCTTTAGTTGCAGGCAGCCACCTGTCATACAGAGGCCACCTGCGCAGGAGGCGCCTGTGTCTCTGCCCCGGCCTGCTGTTACCTTTAGCTGTGCGTGCGTGGCGCACAGCTAAAGGTAGTTCTGGCCAGGGGATCTGGAACTAGGTACTGTCTAGGGCCGGGTACTGTTGGCTGCCGGAAGCCCCCTAGCTGAGGGCGCCCCGTGTGGTGGCCCGGCTCGCCTGGCCCTAGAAACGGCCCTTGTCTAGGGGTTAATTAACTCTTCACAGTAACAGTCAAACTTACCCTGGGCCACAGATGTACATGTCTGTGATCATTTTTGTTTATTTCTAATACATATTGACATTAGCGTGAAACTGAATGGTTTGTCTGCCATTCTGAGATATGTTATATTACTGCCAGATCTAGCAATGCCTAGTTTCTAGATGCTTGCCCTGCCAGTCAGTGACTGTTTGCTCTGCCAGTCAGTAACTATTGGCAGGCACAACCCGGGGAGTCCCAACAGCAAAGACAAGATCCCTGGAGTTAAAGGACAACTCCTGCGTTTTTCTGTTTTAGCTTATTTAACACACATTACAAAGTTATATACAGTAACTTTGTAATGTGTTTAAATAAGTGGTTAGGCCCTGATCCCCCCCCCCCCCCCTTTCCGACTTCCCCCCCCCCTGCCCCCGGAGGTAAAATAAAGTATTCATACCCGATTACAGTCGACCCCTGTCCTCTTCTCCAGGACGCCATTTTGTGACAATGTCGTCACAGCAGAGGTCGGGCCAGGTCTTCATCCTCTGCGTCATCTTCTGCTACAGTGAATGGGACATGAAAAGGCTTCCGGTGCACTTGCGCACCAACAGCCTTTTCATTGACTGGACCGCATCACATGGCTTCAAGCTTTCTCAGCCCTGATTGGCTTAGCTAGCTGGAAGCCTTGTGATACGCTCCAGCCAATGAAAAGGCTGCCAGTGCGCAGCCGACTCTGTTGGGCAAGTGGCCAGTATAACGTTTGAAGATGGAGTCTATTTTTTGAGCAAACAAGTAAACCATAACAATTTGAATGCATTTCCCAAAAATGGATGTTTTCCACTTTTGGCAATTCCTACATCTTCCTGTGCCCTCAGCTGAATAGCTTGGAAAAGCATGAAAATATGTAAAGTCTTTCTGCTACAATTTTCATCTAGGAGTGGGCATATGGTCATATTTTAAACACTGTGTTACCTGACCATATGTCTTCCCAACATGATGCCCATGGACAGACTTGCAGATTACAGATTCATAAATACTGTATGAATGTTTGGCCAGTAAAGACCTTTCTTGGGCAACAAGTAGAAATATTTTGTAGCTACAACTTCTGTTACTGCAACCCACAAAGGGAATATAGAAAATTTGACGTGGCTTTTATTTATTTGTACCCCATTAACACTTCTAAAGCATATGTTACTACATTAAAATAAAATTATGGATGTTAATGACAATAAGAAATAAAATACATATGTGTGTGTTATATGAGCAAATTAATATTCTGAATCTATGAAACATGCTGCCTCCATATGGAAGGGAGATGCAAACCCTATTAAGACTGACAGTCAATATGATAGATTACCTTCTGGTCACCCATGATTTTTTGACTAATCATCTCCTATTAAATAATACTACTATCTTTGCGCAAGACTAGGAGAATATATATGTATACATACCACAGGAGCAACTATTTTGACTGTATATTGCAGTAAATGTTCTCTTATTCGTGACACAACTGATGTTGTATTAATAAGTTCCAAAGTTAGAGGTAAGTGCAGGCTGAGTTTATATTAAGGAATCTAAGGAAAGCAATGAGAAAGTGTAAGCCGTGTACCGGGGGGCTCCCCAGGATACAGCAAAGTCACGAACGAGGAAAGCAACTCCAACACCAGTTTAAACAAAACTACTTTATTGAAACATACTAAGGTACCAAAGGTACTAGGCAACTCAAATATAGCAAAATTCTGTACATTCAGGCTTAAGCTGAGACCCCTGTGCTACACTACGTGTCACCCAGAAATATGTTGTATGAATACAAACACAGTAACTTTACCTACTAGCGAGCTCAGATAGGACGGCCGCCATATACCTAATAATCCCCTGAATAAACAGGAACCAATATTAACAATGTTTCTTAAACCACAAATAACAGTATAAAAAGACAAATGGCCGCGTATACTGTGATGTTCCTTACACAACATAATGTAGCCTGTGACAGAATATAGCCCTGACTAAACTATAGACCTAATATCTGTCCCAGAAAGTTTAGCGTGCACACTACTGACCCAGCTCTCCTTTAGACGATTACTGATGGCGAATCTCTCAACAGGACCCAGTCACAGACTAGTATAGCTGCTCTCTACAGCAGTTGGGGGGGTCCCAGAAGATATATGCTTCACATAGATGGTGTCAGGTCTCTCAGTCTGCATCTACTACAGCCAGCTCTCTAAAAATGGCTGTTCCTCAGCACCTCCTCCTTTTTCCCTGAGGTCACATATTCCAACTCTCAGGTTCGTCTACCTTGACAACAACACTGCCTTAACAACACAGGCTGTGTACTGCAAAACATCAACTTAAAACCATATTTTGTGTATATATACACTACCATTCAAAAGTTTGGGGTCACGTTGAAATGTCCTTATTTTTGAAGGAAAAGCACTGTACTTTTCAATGAAGATAACTTTAAACTAGTCCTAACTTTAAACAAATACACTCTATACATTGGTAATGTAATAAATGACTATTCTAGCTGCAAATGTCTGTTTTTTGGTGCAATATCTACATAGGTGTATAGAGGCCCATTTCCAGCAACTATCACTCCAGTGTTCTAATGGTACAATGTGTTTGCTCATTGGCTCAGAAGGCTAATTGATGATTAGAAAACCCTTGTGCAATCATGTTCACACATCTGAAAACAGTCTAGCTCGTTACAGAAGCTACAAAACTGACCTTCCTTTGAGCAGATTGTGTTTCTGAAACATCACATTTGTGGGGTCAATTAAATGCTCAAAATGGCCAGAAAAAGAGAACTTTCATCTGAAACTCGACAGTCTATTCTTGTTCTTAGAAATGAAGGCTATTCCATGCGAGGAATTGCTAAGAAATTGAAGATTTCCTACAACGGTGTGTACTACTCCCTTCAGAGGACAGCACAAACAGGCTCTAACCAGAGTAGAAAAAGAAGTGGGAGGCCGCGTTGCACAACTAAGCAAGAAGATAAGCACATTAGAGTCTCTAGTTTGAGAAACAGACGCCTCACAGGTCCCCAACTGGCATCTTCATTAAATAGTACCCGCAAAACACCAGTGTCAACATCTACAGTGAAGAGGCGGCTGCGGGATTTTGGGCATCAGGGCAGAGTGGCAAAGAAAAAGCCATATCTGAGACTGGCCAATAAAAGAAAAAGATTAAGATGGGCAAAAGAACACAGACATTGGAAAATCTGGAAAAAAAAAAGTGTTGTGGATGGATGAATCCAAGTTTGAGGTGTTTGGATCACAAAGAAGAATGTTTGTGAGACGCAGAACAAATTAAAAGATGCTGGAAGAATGCCTGACGCCATCTGTTAAGCATGGTGGAGGTAATGTGATGGTCTGGGGTTGCTTTGGTGCTGGTAAGGTGGGAGATTTGTACAGGGTAAAAGGGATTCTGAATAAGGAAGGCTATTACTCAATTTTGCAACGCCATGCCATACCCAGTGGACAGCGCTTGATTGGAGCCAATTTCATCCTACAACAGGACAATGACCTTAAACACACCTCCAAATTGTGCAAGAACTATTTACACAGAAGCAGGCAGCTGGTATTCTATCGGTAATGGAGTGGCCAGCGCAGTCACCAGATCTGAACCCCATTGAGCTGTTGTGGGAGCAGCTTGACCGTATGGTACGCCAGAAGTGACCATCCAACCAATCCAACTTGTGGGAGCTGCTTCTAGAAGCGTGGGGTGCAATTTCTCCAGCTTACCTCAACAGATTAATAGCTAGAATGCCAAAGGTGTGCAATGCTGTAATTGCTGCAAAAGGAGGATTCTTTGACGAAAGCAAAGTTTGATGTAAAAACAATGTTATTTCAAATACAAACCATTATTTCTAACCTTGTCAATGTCTTGACTCTATTTTTTATTCATTTCACAATGTATAGTGGTGAATAAGTGTGATTTTTTTATGGAAAACACAAAATTGTTTGGGTGACCCCAAACTTTTGAACGGTATATATATATATATATATATATATATATATATATATATATATATATATATATATATATATATATCTATACACAGTTACATCTCTCACCCTCTCACAAAAGCATACACAGCTTATGCTGAATTGAGATATTTAAAGCATGCTTCTGCATTTTAGAGGGCCCTATAGGTAAAAAGCTGGCACTCTGGAAGAACTTGTGAAGCATCTAAAGCAAACACTGTGGACATCTGTCGAAAATAATGTGGGATTTACGTAAGAGACTTAAGGTCAAATGAACTATGCACTAAAGGAGATCAAAGCCTGTCACTTTGTCAAGCACTCTTATCGTCTGTTTACTTCCTGCTTTAAAATGTATCTTTATTAGCTGCACATCTTCCTGTGTAAATAGGGGTTTGTGCAGCCAATAAAGATAATGGGAAACTGAAAACACAGATTTGTGTATATGTGTGCTGTCAGTTTTCGGATAACAAGCAATGTATAAAAGCAGATAAAAACAAACAAACACCCAACTCACCTACCAGCGCTTCCCCGTCGCTGCTTCCTTTCCTCTTCTGCCCCTGGCTGATGCGTCGCTCGTCGCTCCCTGGGGGATTCTCAGGGAGCGCACATCTGGAAGCTCAGTGTGCGCCCAGGCCGGGACTTCCGGTACAGGAAGCCCCAGCGACGTGCACTGAGGTTCCTGATGCGTGCGCTCCCGGAGAATCTCCCAGAGAATCCCCCGGGGAGCGACGCATCAGCCGGGGCCGGATTTCCTCTTGCGACCGCAAGCAAGAAAGTGCTTGCGGTCTCAAGAGAAGGGGAAGGGGGGGGGGGGGGGGGGCGCGTAGGGCCGTCTTACCCACTGGCCATGGGAGGCGGTTGCCCGGGGACCCTTGCGTCCTAGGGGGCCCCTGCCCCCGGGCAGCTGCCTACCATGCCCAATGGGTAAGACGGCCCTGCATGTGGGCAGAGAGGGGATGGGGGGGTATAGTTTTTTATAAACTTAGTAATGCATGTGTGCCTCTTGATGAATCAAGAGGCGCAATCCCAGGGAAACTTGAAACTTTTTTCCCTACATTATAGAGGAACAGGCTAATATTTGAAAGGTACCATGTGTCTCCTTGAACTAACAGTTATCTAACATTGTTAGCAGTTTGGAACATGACAGATATTCTTTAACACCCTAGAATAGACTATATTTTTCTGGAAAAGCAAAGGAGTAGGTCTAATTAGTTCCCAATATATACCCAGCTTTTTCTAACCTCATGGTTTTCTAGTCTTAGTTAAACCTTCAAGGTATTTAGTATAGAGTGCTTAAGATCCCCATATTGTGTAACTTAGGGGCAGCAGGTGTTGTTAGTAAGGGCGGATGTTGGGGTACCACTGCAGCACTTGCCCGTTAATAGGTTAGTCCATGTGTCCCTTGTAGTTTAGTGGTGGTGCAATATAAGGAATTTGGAATAAACTTAACCAAGATGGAACTTTTACTTGTTCTTAAAGGTGAAATACAACAAATACAAAGTCAATTAGGTGCAATACAGTAGCATTGTGGCGTATTTCTCATGAGCAAATATTCTTTTGTTGGTTGTTCAGGAGAGCTCCTGAGGTGTACGGGTATATAAGTTATTATAATTAACACTTACATAGGTTGTGCTGGTAAAGCTGTCTGTCAGCACTGCTTTGCTCCTTCCCACTCCTCCTAGGATGTTGGGAAAAACTGGATCCAATCCTCGGAAACTCCTCCCTGTTTACCAGGATTGGATGCAGCTTTTCCCCCGGCACCCAGGGTGGAGGGTCAGGGAGTAAAGCAGAGCTGATAATCCAGTGGCATGATGAGCGGAGCGCTGATCAAACGAAGTGCTTCGCTTCATTTAGATAAGCAATTTGCTCATCTATACTCCTAAGTTTTAGCTTAGTTGTGGATATGCAGAGGATGTGAAAACAAAAACTCTATTGACTTGTGCAAATTCATACACCAGGCATTAAGCTCAGAGGGCAGAGCTTAGCTGTGCTGACTAGAAATGAACAGGAAGCAGCAGTCAGCTAAGCGCTGCGATTGATAGGGATGTCACCAGTGGAACCAGCACTGATTAAAACTTCTGACATGACACCATGGCAAGAGACAGGTACCCTTTAAAGGGAACCTGTCACCCCCCATGCCGGGGCGACGTCCGCCCGACCCCCCAGTGGAGCATCATATACTTACCCCTTCCCCGAAGTCCCGGTCCTGGACCCACCCCCGTCGTTGTGATATCACGCCTGGAGCTGTCATTCTATGTGAGCGTTAGACTAATCTCTGATGATTGCGCGCACGGCTTCCAACAGCAATATCGCGGCAGGAGAAGGTCCGGGACCGGGACTTCGGGGAAGGGGTAAGTATATGGTGCTCCACCGGGGGTCGGGCGGGTGTCACCCCGGCACGGGGTGAAAAGTTTCCTTTAGAGGGTTAGTTCACAAATATTTTTTCCAAATCAACTGGTGCCAGAGATTTGTCATTTACTCCTATTAAATAATCTCAAGTCTTCCAGTACTTTTCAGCTGCTGTATATCCTACAGGAAGTGGTGTGATTTTTCTGGCCTCACAAAGTGCTCTCTGTTGCCACCTCTGTTTATGTTAGGAACTGTCCAGAGCAGTAGCAAATCCCCATAGAAAATTTTTCTTGCTCTCCAGACTGGAAAAATTAACAACTTCCTGCAGGACAAACAGCAGAACTATCCCTAACAAAAGCAGTTACGAAATCTCACCATCACCTCAATAACTTAAAGCATTTGGTACTTTGTGTACCCCTCACCTATCCGAACACAGATATGCTTGTATTGCATATTGAAAGACTTGCAGCAGAAATAGGGACAGTTAAGGGCTAATGGGAGACTCTGTACCGGAGACACTATAAGGCTGGCATTATTGGGTGGCACTGTTAGTGGTAAGCACTGCGTGATTTAAAGTCTTGTGGGTTAGCACTCGGTAGTTGGCAGTAATGGAAGGTACTGTATGACTGGTGCTCATATGTGGAGCACCTAATGGGGGGCTACAATGCAGTGGGTGGCTGGAGCTGTATAAGGGAACTAAACAAGTTTTCCAGGACTTTTACCTTAATGTCATATCCTTAGGATAGGTTATCAATATTTGATCATGGGGGTTTTTAGAAGCAATGTTCCCTCTAAGCTTCAGCTACTGCTAAGTGGAATGGCAAGTGAGCTGAGCAAGGTTCAAGCAAAGTTGGGCAAACCAGAAACCTAACACAGGAACGTCGGTACCTTAGTTTAATGTAAGATAGCAAATTAACTCTAGTGGAACAGTTAGTAAACATTTACATGTACATCGGTTACAGATTTGATGCAATTGTTAGAAATTTTGTTATATTTGTTTACACAGCATCTGATCAGTGCAGGTAAATCAATTAACTCACTTCTCTTGCATTAACCCCTTGGTTCCAAAGTAATGCCCCCTTGTCTGTGCAAAGATTAAGTTAAAAAAAAAATCCCACCCACCTGTCCTCCATTCCAATGCTGGCCTCATCCTCCCTTAGTCTGTGCGGCTTGCAGGCCTTCTCTTACAGACAGGAAGAGAGGTGCAGCACTTTTTTGAACAGGAGCAATGAGTCCCTGCTTCTGTACGCACATTACGTAGTATGCTACAAAATGTACATACAGGAGCAGGGAATTCCCTCTGAATTTCCTGTTCCTGTACGCATTGCCGCTCACTTTGCAAAGTTTTGTGCTGCTAAGCGGGCAGCCGGCGGCAGTAAGCGGGGCATAGCTTCGAGCTGAGCAGCCACATGCTTCACAACTTAAAGGGAACACTGTCTAGAAGCCCTATATATTTAGAGAATGTTTAGGTTGGGAAGACAAAATAGATAGGTGGGTGCACATGTATACTGCTTTACCCATTGTAGTTTATGGAAGTTCTGAACAACGTACTGTACTGTTCTCCCTAAAGATGGAATGATTTTTTTTTTTGTAGTGGCCCTTAGGATTCATACCATCTGACAATGTGGCCCTCAGATTTAAAAAGATTGTGTATATCCCTCTTAGGGTATGTTCCCACCTGCCTTAGTGTGTCAGTGGGATTGTGCTCTGTCGTGTAATTCCGCCTGTTTTACTCTGCCTTTGTAAACAGGCCATTAAAGAGTTAAGCTGTGTTCCCACATTTATGTTTTGCATTTCTTTGTTTGCATACTTAGAACCTAAACTGTTTTGGGGCTCTGTAATGGGATCAGGATCACTAAGTTTACCAGAATGTATATGATAAGGAAGGACTGATACTAAATTGTGCTTTGCCAGCTGATGCTTATGAAGCAACTCTAACACGTTTTTCAAAATGCAGTTCTTAGACGCAAATGTGGGAACACAGCCTTAGAAAGGGCATAGGGAAAGATTTATGCATTTCTAATTCATTTATTTATACAAACAACTTAAAAAAAAGTCAAAGAAAAGTTAGACTTATTTTAATTCACATAAGTTTCGCCCCTGAAAAGATTTCTAACAATGCACTATTGACTTATCTGATAATGTCATCCAAAATACCAATTAAATCTATGGCTCTATAAACCACATTATTTTCCATAAAGCTTATCTTGCAAACATTATGGTTATAGTCTCCAGAAGCAACAAAACTATAAAATTGTTCTTTTCCTAGCAAGCAAATAATACTATATTTAATTAGGCAATTCCAATGGGGCTACTGTATATATGAATCATCAGCAGCGGCGGCGGTGGTATAAATCTGTGCAGGATGCAATGTTTATTTATTTATTTGTTTGCAGGGATACAAAAATAAATTTTTACTTTCTATACAACACATTACGTTAGGCTGAGCTTGAAAAATATGTTGTTAGATAGAGGTATAACTTTGAGCTCCTGGGGTCCAATGTGAAATGGGTCACATCAGTCATGAGGCAGAGGTTGTGTAAGACTGGGCTAAGCCGCCACTAATATCTTGCATGAGTGCAGGAGGCAGTGTGGATAAGCCACAAAAAGGAAAGTTGTAAGACTGTCAGTTAGTGAGGCTGGGAGGCACTAGCAGGAAAAGAAGGAACTTTTTTGACCCATTTGCTGTTACATTTCAATTTTCGTGGGGCAAGGAATGATGGCTACTGTTTGATTTTCCCCCTTGCCTATGCCATCTTTGGTTGTCAGACAATGTAATGGGGGGTGCAGGATTTTTTTCTTACAATTGGGCTTTCTGCTAAGGTAGAGGAAAGAAGATTTCCTTGCATTTTTTCCACTTAAAATAGAGGTTACGTTGTGTTTTTAGTTTATTGTTGAGAGCCTGTAATAGTGGTGTAATCCTGCAACTTTGGCGTGTTAGATGCACCCAGGGATGCTTTCCCTGTTATCCCAGTTGTATTCCAGAGGTGTGTGCATCATTATCTGAGGTGTCATTGTCGACTTCATGACCTCCAAGTGGTCAAATTTAGGTTTCCAAAAAACGAGCATGCAACTCCCATTGACTTCAATGGGTTTAGATATTTGATAGAATTTTCGAACATTACGATTTTTTTAAAATCAAATTTCGAGCTTTCGAACATTTTACTACTCGCTCATCTCTAATAACTACACTTACAGTACTTTATTATGGTGCCTTAGGCTGTCCATGTTCTGGTGTATAGTGCCACAAGAAGACATGGTATGGTCTTAGTATACTTGTATGGCTGCTATAGTATTGTACTATGCAAAACTGATCCAGAATATAGTTATATATATTATATTATATTATATAGTTATATATATTATATATATTATATTATATATATAGTTAATCCTAAGTGGATTCTCTTTAACCTCTTAAGGACATATGACGTACCGGTACGTCATATGTCCTCATTAGCACTTCAAAGCGGGGCCGCGCGGCGGCCCCGCTTTGAAGCACCGCGGTAACGGGTGCCGCGTGTAGCCCGGGACCGCCGCTATTAGAGGGCACGGTCTGATCGTCGTGCCCGCTAATTAGCTAATCGGAGGCAGCTGTCAAAGTTGACAGCTGCCTCTGATTACCGGAGGCAACCTTTCCCTGGTGTCTAGTGGGGGAGATCACTCCTCCGGGACACTGTCCCGGAGGAGCGATCTCCGTTACTGATGCTGGTCGGGGACTTGGCTCGGCACTCGTTTACTTCCGGCAGAAAAAATGTAATAAAAAGCAATCAAAAAGTCGTATATGCGCAATCAAGGTACCAATAGAAAGAACACATCATGGCGCAAAAAATTACACCTGACACAGCCCCATAGACCAAAGGATAAAAGCGCTATAAGCCTGGGAATGGAGCGATTTTAAGGAACGTATATTTGTTAACAATGGTTTGAATTTTTTATAGGCCATCAGATACAATATAAGTAATACATGTTTTATATCGTTTAAATCGTAATGACTTGAGGAACATGCATAACAAGTCAGTTTTACCCCAGGGCAAATGGCGTAAAAACACAGTTCCCCCAAATAAAAGAAATGTTTTTTTTTATATAATTTCACCACACTTTGAATTTTTTTCTGGTTTCGTAGTGTACTTAAAGAGAACCAATCATGGCCGAAATTTAAATTTTTTTTTTTTGCTATTTAGGTGTAAATTAATATTTTATTAATATTTGTAATTTGATTTATGTCATTTTTCGCCCACGTTTTTGCAATATACACATTCTCTTTTCCTGTCTCGCGCCGGCTCTTTTCAAAAGAGCCGGCGCGAGACAGGAAGCTCCCGACATGCAGAGCGGCGGCTGAGGGTCACATGATCCTTTGGCCGCCGCTCCGCTGTCAATCACTGCCCTCGCGCTATGCGGGCGATGTCAGTGCTTTGCATTGCTTATATTAGCGTGATCTTGCGAGATCACGCTAAGATAAAAGGCGCTGTATTCAAATTTCCCGGCATGTTGTATTACCGCCTAAACAGTAGTACAACATACCGAGCGGAGAGCGGCGAGTAGCAAAACAAAAAGTACTTTTCAGTACTATCTTTTTTTCTTTTCTTTTTTTTGTATTTTTTCCCCCTGTCAGCCGGTTCCCAGAAGTAGAAAGAGGAGTGGGTTCCCGGCGGGGAGGGGGGGGGGAGAGAGAACGTGCTCCGGAGTACCAGAGGAAGAAGACACCAGCGAGCACCAGCCAGCACCCAGGCAGCCAGCACCGAGACAGCCAGTACCCAGGCAGACAGCACCCAGGCAGGCAGCACCCAGCATCCTCAGCCTCCTTCCCCCCAGCCCCGGCTCTAGCCTCCCCCCCCCAGCCCCGGCTCCAGCCTCCCCCCCCCCAGCCCCGGCTCCAGCCTCCCCCCCCCCAGCCCCGGCACCAGCCTCCCCCCCAGCCCCATCTCCAGCCTCCTTACACCCATCCCCAGCCAAAGCCGGCAACATCAACCCCCCACGCAAATATCTGGTACACATCTCTCACCCGTTCTCCTCACAAAACAGACATAAAAATATATTTCATACTCACCAAATGAGGCTCTTCTTCTTTATTCCTCTCTCTTCTACTCTTCTCTCTTCTGCCTTCCTTCACCTGAGCGATGCGCTCCGCTCTGTTCCGGCCAGCCACTGCTACTGCGTATGCGCCAGAAGAGGCGGGACATCAGTGGAACGCACTGATGACCCGCACGGACAGACTCAAAGATGGCGGCGCCCGACGGGACCCGGCTGGAACGGCGGAATGCAGTAATCTCTTAGATACAGACTGCAGAAGCAGTCTGTATCTATAGGTAAGCATTATGGCAGGCAGATACATTATTATTAACTATTAAAAAAATTAGGTGATTGGTTCTCTTTAATGCAAAAATTCAGTCAGCCATTGCAAAGTACAATTAGTGTCGCAAAAAATAAGGGCTAATATGGGTTTCTAGGTGGAAAAATGCAAGTGCTATGGCCTTTTAAACACAAGGAGGAAAAACCGAAAACGCAAAAACGAAAATGGGCCCCGTCCTTAAGGGGTTAAAGGAGAAATCCCATAAATTTGAAATACGGGAGAGGCAGGTGCAGGAAAATAATAAGCAAAGTAAACTCACCCCTCCGCGTGCTTCTGTGTCCTGCTGATGACAACTAGATGCCATTTTTGGCTTGAAACCGGGTACATCACATACACAGGTCTTCCAGCTGCAAAGTCACGGCCCAGCTAAGCGATTGCTGGCTCAGCCAGTCAGTGACTCGGGTGGCCCCTTGCCCACTGACTCTCGCTGATTGACTGAGCGGGCAATTGTTCACCCGGGTACATGACATTGCTGCTGGAAGAGACCATCGGCTGTCAACTGAACCCATGTGAGGCGTTCTGAGGTATGGGGATGCGTAAGAATACTTTTTATTATTATTATTTACCTGCACCTCCCTTCTTTCCTCTGATTTTTCAATCTCACAGGAATTCTCCTTTAAGTTGGTCAAAGGAATTCAATATTCATGACCTAGGGATCTTATGATTCTTACAATTACAATAGCATGTAGAACAGGATCAGCGAGGAGACACAGCCTATGAAGTGAGAGAGGATGGTTTAGGGAAAGAGGAAGAAGTTCAGGAATTCACTACTGGGCCCTTATTCACTGGTCCTATGACATATATGGTTAACTATTTTCAAAGCAAAAAATGCACTTTTTGACTATACAAAGTACAAATACACAATAAACATCTGATACATTTCTCAGCCTTTAGAGGAGTCGATGTATTTTTGATTGCGATTCTCAGAGTCGTATAACAACATGTTTATTCACTATTCAGATAATTAACATGGATTTAAAATTCACATCCTCTTGATATGTGCAACAGATGTGCTGAAAATGTAAAAATAGAATATCTTTGATTCTTATATCACCCATGAAAAATTCAAGTACCATGCACCTGCTACAAATTTTACAGGGTAATTGGTAATGCAAGCAGTAAATTACTTTCAAAATACCAATCAATTGAATTTCCTGCTTTCAGGATGGAAATCTAATATTGGTTTAACCCTTTAATTAGTTGATCTTTCCAATGTATTAGACCTAGCTGGTACTGGTAGATCCATTCCTTAAAGTGTTAAGGCAGTAACAACAATACTGACAGTGGGAATAATTATACATTAGCAGGAAATCAGCTTCCGATGCCCAAAGTTAACATTTGTGTATTGGAACGTAAGACATTGCTTAGAATGCAAATGCCTGGATGAAAAAATGCAATTGCACCTAATCGGTTAACAAACGCTTACTTAGTGGCCACTTTGGCATCTGTTCTCTGTGGGGTAGCTTTCTTTTATTGATGTTAGATAGCTGTAGCAATTCAGGGAATACAGATAATTTATGTATTATTATATCTTCCCATTTAATGCTGAAACATAAATATACCAGTGTGTAGGCACAAACACAGTTATTATATGGTATACTGGTAAACTATAAGTATGCCTTCAGATATATAACCTCTCAGATGCTCACAGCATCTGATATACTGTTGCTAGCATAAAAGAAGGGTATACTATTGCTATGAAAGCTATGTTGGGGGTATTTCCTTCACCGGTATTACAAGGTTGTGCATATTGTATGCAGAGGAAATGGATCCAAGAATATGAAGATTGACCATTTTATTAGGAAAGCCTTCCTTCATTTTTTATGCCCCTGCACATCGGCCTAATATCATGTAAGAGGTAAATACTTAATATAGCCATAACTGCAATGGGGTAGCATGGCTGTTATTTTTTAGGGGATACTGTTGATGTTATAGAGGCAGAGTGCCTTGCATTGTTATAATGGTAATGTGGCTGTTATGGGAGCACACTAGCATTTATATGGGCATTATTTCTGTTATACTGTTTAGCGCTGTTATTGTTAGATCCCTACTATCCAGTGCTCCAGCAATGTCTGGCTGGTGAGTGGCTCTGGGACTGCATCCCTGACCTCATATATACACCCCCTAGTTCCTATAATCCTTACTGGTTAGTAGACTAGTTTGTCTAGCATGCAAGCATCTCCTATATCCTTTGTCTGCATTATTATCTGGCTTTCCTGAACTCTGCTTTTGTTAACCCTAACTATTCTTCTGATTCCTGATTTTGTGCTACATTGTCCGTTTGGTTTGACCCCAGCCTGTTGACTACCTCTTACATGTAAGCTTGACTTGTCCTTGTTTTGTGTATTTTATTGCAAGTTAGGGACTGTTGCCCAGTTGCCCGCAGTCATCTAGGGCTGTCTGAGGCAAGTAGGCAGGGACAGTGGGTGGGGACAAGTCCAGGGTTCTCTGTCTGTATCCACTCCATCCCTTCCCTGTCCGTACTCTACCTGTGTTATTATGACAGTTATTATGATAGCACTATTGCAGCCTGGAAGACGCAGCTGACAGCTGGGGGGGGGGGGGGGTCAAATTGGTGGCTGCTCACAGCGGATGTCTGTGGCCATTTGTCTTCTGCAATTCATCACCATCCTCTATAACTTTCAATCTGTTTCAGACCTTTATCTTTGTTTTTGACTACATCCCTGACCTTGATTTTGCCCTGCACTACCCCCTGTGTTTGACCTTGTCTCCATACACTGGTATTGTCTGTGTCTCTTATTCTGTCTTTGATATTGCTCTCCTGGTCTTGGCCCTTGGCTTCTTACTGATTTTTCTTGATTTGTTATTGTAACGCCTGGAGTCGTGGATCCACTGAACCGTCACTAGCGATGGTAGTAACCGCACCAGGGAGCGGAGTCTAAGGGGCCGCTGGTTTTCACCAGAGCCCGCCGCAAGGCGGGATGGACTTGCTGTGGCAGGCGACCCCCAGGTCGCTACCCCTGGCTTGGTTATTAGTGACAGCAGGCGAGGTGTGGCAGGAGCAGTAGGCAGATGATAGTGCAGGCAGAGGTCTGTAGGCGTAACCGCAGGTGGCAGGCAGTGCTCAGGAACAATGGGTAATCAGCGGACAGGGACTAGGGACTGGGACAGCGGACAGGGACTAGGAACAAGGACTGAGGTCAGGAACAACAGGGAGCTGGGCCAAACGCTATGGGAAGCATGTAGAGGCTCCAACACGAGGGACAGGGCATGCTGGGATTTATAGGGAGTGATTGGTGCAACTTCCAATTGGGGCGGACTGGCCCTTTAAATCTGAGACAGCCGGCACAGACGGAGACAGGAGCGGGGCGAGGTAAGGCGCCGGGTCCCTGCACATGGACCCCGACGGCTGCATGGGGCGGAGAGAGGTTGCGGCGGCGGCCCGAAGCACAGGACGCCGCCGCGGCCGTGACAGTCCCCCCCCCCCTTTGGCCTCCCCCTCTTTCTTGCCTGCAGGAATCTATTGATGAGATCTTGGTCCAGGATGTTAGTCTCGGGTTCCCAGGACCTCTCCTCAGGACCAAATCCTCTCCAGTCCACTAGTAAGAACCGTCTTCCTCTGACAGTTTTCATGGCCAGAATGTCTTTAACAATGTAGACGTCGTCCGAGACGGCTTGTGGAGCAGTGAACGAAGACTTATTGGAGAATCGGTTGAGGACCACTGGCTTTAAGAGGGAAACATGGAAGGCGTTCGGAATCCGCATAGTAGGAGGTAGAAGGAGTTTGTAGGTGACTGGGTTGATACGTTTTAGCACCGAGAAAGGACCGAGGAATCGAGGACCCAACTTGTAGCTGAGAATCTTGAGTCGGATATATTTGGCCGAGAGCCAGACTTTGTCACCTGGGAGAAAATTTGTGGCAGGTCTTCTTCTCTTATCCGTCTGGTCCTTCATGCGGTCAAATGCCTTGAGCAAAGATTGTCGAGTCTGTTCCCAGATCGACTGAAGGTCAGACAACAATTCCTCCACGGCTGGGACCTCGGAGGATGGAGAGAGAGGACGAGGGTGACGCCCATAAACCACATAGAAGGGTGACTTGCCTGTGGAACTCTAGTCCAGATGGTTGTAGGAGAACTCTGCCCATGGAAGCAGACTGGACCAGTTGTCCTGGCGAGCAGAGACGAAGTGTCGTAGATAATTGCCAAGGACTTGATTGACCCTTTCCACTTGCCCGTTGGTCTGGGGATGATAGGCTGATGAGAAGTCCAGCTTCACTTGGAGTTGAGAACAGAGAGCACGCCAGAATCTGGAGACGCATTGTGAGCCTCTGTCAGACACTATATGAAGAGGAAGACCATGTAGGCGGAAGATATGCTGAAAGAACAACTGGGCCAGGCAAAGAGCGAATGGTAGTCCAGGAAGAGCCACGAAGTGGGACATTTTGGAGAAGCGGTCAGTAACAACCCAAATGACAGTGTTACCCGCAGATGGAGGCTAGTCTGTGACAAAGTCTATGCCTATATGGCACCAGGGACGGTCTGGAACTGGCAAGGGCTGAAGTAGGCCGGCAGGTTTTAGACGGGAGGACTTGTTCCTGGCACAGATGGTACAGGAAGCCACAAAGTCCTTGACATCTTGGAGTAGGCTGGGCCACCAGTAGTGGTGGGAGATCAGTTGCCCGGTCTTAAGAACTCCAGGGTGCCTGGCCACCACAGAGGAATGACCCCACTTCAAAATTCGTCTTCGAAGTGCAGGGCGCACATAGGTCTTTCCGGGAGGCAATCTCTGAAGAGTAGATGTGGTGACTGGCACTATGCGATTGGGAGGTATAATGTGGGGAGGGGATTCCTCTTGCCCCATAACATCAGATGCTTGGGCCAGTGCATCGGCTTTCACGTTCTTCTCAGCCGGACGGAAATGAATTACGAAGTTTATTCGTGAGAAGAAGAGAGACCACCTGGCCTGCCGGGGATTGAGGCGTTGGGCCGATTGGAGGTAGAGAAGGTTCTTGTGGTCCGTTTATATGTTGACCGGATGCCTAGCCCCCTCTAGGAGATGACGCCTTTCCTCCAGTGCCAATTTAATCGCCAAGAGTTCTTGGTCACCAATAGTATAGTTCCTCTCGGCAGGGGAGAAAGTCCTTGAGAAGAACCCACAGGTTCTGGTCTTGCCTGATGCATCCCTTTGCGAGAGGACGGCTCCAGCGCCCACTGAAGATGCGTCAACCTCAAGTGAAAACGGCTTGGTGGCATCCGGGCGGACTAGAGCAGGAGCAGAAGCAAAGGCAGACTTTAGGCTAGTGAAGGCTTGCTCGGCCTCAGGTGGCCAATGCCTGGGATCCGCCTTCTTATTATTGAGAGCCACGATGGGTGCGACCAGGGTAGAGAAATGTGGGATGAACTGCCGATAGAAGTTGGCAAATCCTAGGAGGCGTTGGATAGCTCTGAGTCCCACAGAACGTGGCCACTGGAGAACAGCTGAGAGTTTGGCTGGATCCATTTGTAGACCCTGGTCGGAGACAATATACTCAAGAAACGGAAGGCTGCGCTGATGGAAAACGCACTTCTCTAGCTTGGCGTACAAATGATTGGCCCGTAGTCTTCATAGGACCTGACATACTTGTGTCACGTGAGTCTGCTGGTCAGGGGAGAAGACCAAAATGTCGTCAAGATAGACAATGACGCAGACATAGAGGAGGTCACAGAATATGTCGTTGACGAATTCCTGGAAAACCGCTGGGGCATTGCATAGGCCAAATGGCATGACCAGGTATTCGTAGTGCCCATCTCTGGTGTTAAAAGCGGTCTTCCATTCGTCTCCTTCACAAATACGGATTAAATTGTATGCTCCCCTGAGGTCCAGCTTAGAGAAGATCTTGGCTCCACGGAGACGGTCGAATAGTTCGGGGATAAGCGGAAGAGGATATCGGTTCTTGACTGTCACCTTATTTAGGCCCCTGTAGTCTATGCATGGGCGGAGAGAACCATCCTTCTTCTGCACAAAGAAGAATCCTGTGCCAGCAGGGGACGTGGATTTGCGGATGAAACCCTTCTGTAGGTTCTCCCGGATGTAGGAGGACATGGCCTCAGTCTCGGGGACGGAGAGAGGGTACACCCGACCTCGTGGAGGAGAAGTTCCTGGAAGAAGGTCTATGGGACAATCATATGTCCAGTGAGGGGGTAGAGAGTCCGCCTCCTTGGCAGAAAAGACGTCAGCCAAGTCTTGGTATTCTGCCGGTAGGCCTTTTAGAGGCTTGACGGAGTCAGGTGACGTCATAGAGCACTTTGGCTGAGGAGGCTTCAGACACCGGTTAGGACACTCCAGACCCCAACTGAGAATCTCCCCGGTTCTCCAGTCCAGCTTAGGGGCATGTAATTGCAGACAAGGGAGGCCCAGCAGGATGTCGGAAGAGGAGTGGTGCAAGACGTAGAAGGAGATCTTCTCCTGATGTAAGGCGCCCACCTGGAGAACTAGAGGTGCAGTCTGGCAGTGAACAGCTTCGGTAAGAGTCTCGCCTGTGACTGAGGAGATAGACAGGGACCGGGCTAGCTGGGTCATGGGTAGCAATGAAACTGCCTGCAGACCCAGAGTCGATGAAGGCAGTAGTCTGGTGCGTTTGTCCTGAGGGTGTCTGGATGGACACTGGCAGAGACAACCTTGGAGAGGTAACATTCACACCTAGGAAGGCCTCTCCTACCGGACCTACGTGCGAGCGTTTCCTGGACGCTGAGGACGTTGGGGACATCTCTGCTGGTAGTGATCAGAGCCACCGCAATATAGACAGAGATTCAGCTCCAGTCGGCGAGCTCTCTCAACAGGAGTCAGGCGAGCTCGTTCTACCTGCATCGGAACGTCAGGAGTTAACTGGGGTACTAACGTGACTGGATTCTGGAAAACCGGTGCCAGCCGGTGATGGCGACGAGGCAGGCTTAGTCGCCGTTCTTGCCGGACCTCCTCCTCTCTCTCGGAAAACCGGTTGTCGACTCTGGTAGCCAGTAGGATGAGATCATTCAAGGAAGTAGAAAGATCTCGGGCGGAGAGCATGTCTTTCACCCGACTGGACAGGCCCTTCTTAAAGGTGGCTATTAGAGCGGCCTCATTCCAGTCTAATTCTGCTGCCAGGGTGCGGAACTGGATGGCGTAGTCGCCAACGGTGGAACTTCCTTGAGAGAGATTGAGGAGAGCTGTCTCAGCAGAAGATGCACGGGCAGGTTCCTCAAAGATGGATCGAAACTCGGCCAGGAAGGTTCGGAGATTGGCAGCAGCAGGGTCATCTCGGTCCCAGAGAGACGTGGCCCAGGCCAGAGCTCTACCCTCCAGTAGGCTGATGATGAAAGCCACTTTAGAGCGCTCGGTGGAAAACTGACTACTTAAAAGTTCAATGTGCATGGTGCATTGAGTCAGGAATCCTCTGCACAACTTGGGATCACCTCCGTATTTACTCGGGAGAGTCAGTCGAAGTCTCGAAGGGGCTGCAGGAGGTGGTGAGCGCTGGGCTGTGGTATGCTGCTGTAAGGGGGCGGTCAGTTGCTGAATCTGCTGCGACTGTTGCTGGATCTGTTGCACCTGCTGGGCGACCACTCGGGCTACGTTGCGGATATCAGGCACCTCGCCGGGATCCATGGTTGGAGCCTACTGTAACGCCTGGAGTCGTGGATCCACTGAATCGTCACTAGCGATGGTAGTAACCACACCTGGGAGTGGAGTCCAAGGGGCTGCTGGTTTTTACCAGAGCCCGCCGCAAGGCGGGACGGACTTGCTGCGGCAGGCTACCCCCAGGTCGCTACCCCTGGCTTGGTTGCTAGTGACAGCAGGCGAGGCGTGGCAGGAGCAGTAGGCAGATGTCTGTAGGCGTAACCGCAGGCAGAGGTCTGTAGGCGTAACCGCAGGTGGCAGGCAGTGCTCAGGAGCAATGGGTAATCAGCGGACAGGGACTAGGGACCGGGACAGCGGACAGGGACTAGGAACAAGGACTGAGGTCAGGAACAACAGGGAAGCATGTAGAGGCTCCAACACGAGGGACAGGGCATGCTGGGATTTATAGGGAGTGATTGGTGCAACTTCCAATTAGGGGCGGACTGGCCCTTTAAATCTGAGACAGCCGGTGCACGCGCGCCCTAGGAGGCGGGGACGCGCGCGGCGGCCAGCACAAATGGAGACAGGACCGGTGCGAGGT
Organism: Dendropsophus ebraccatus; assembly: GCF_027789765.1. Classification (NCBI taxonomy): domain Eukaryota; kingdom Metazoa; phylum Chordata; class Amphibia; order Anura; family Hylidae; genus Dendropsophus; species Dendropsophus ebraccatus. Next base: position 70,380,999 of record NC_091457.1, read on the forward strand.
AAGGCGCCCCCCGGGGCCGAACAGGTAGCAGCGCCGGTTCCCTGCACATGGACCCCAGCGGCTGCATGGGGCGGAGAGAGGTCGCGGCTGTGGCCCGGAGCACGGGACCGTGACAGTTATTCGTGGCTTATCCATTACCAGCTTTGACTTGGACTGTCAACTTTCCTGTACACCTTAGAGGTCTAGTGGGAGCAGGGAAGGTCAGTTGTGAACAGCCCCCTAGGGCAGATCGTCCAAGTAGGCAGGGGCAGTGTGCTGGGTTTTATACAGAGATCATTTTTTCTCTACAGACATGACAAAACAACACTAGAACCAATACCACTATTGGAGCACAGGTTTAGTTGGGTTAATTGCATCTGAAGACATTGTAACTGTTATAGGCACCCCGAAGCTGTCACTGTTAGGGGAATATGAAGGTTCTCACTTGTATGAGAACAATTAAACAATCTGCTTCAGTCTCATATACCTTCTTGATATAAATACTATATATGAAGTTATATATCCTTTTAAAAGTAGAAAAGTGTTCGTACCAGTGACCTGCACTTTTACCTGCTTTACAGCTGAATACCGTAGTTGACATTACTGAAGTGTTTACCTAGAGTAATTGGCTCAGGAAATGTAATAAAACAGTCTTTTAGAAATTGAGGACACAGATTCATCAATAATACCGTCTGGATCCCAAATAGACTTACAGACTTCTGATTGATCCTGTTCTCTGCAACTGTTAGCAGACAGTGGTGACAGTCTCCAGCTGAGTCGCTGAATCTATAACCAGCAACACACAACCTGTTATTTCTGTATGTGTTAATTATCAATGAGTAGCCTCTCAATAGGAAATATAACATGTAATGAGTAATAAATCCTAAGTCACTGCAATTAGATTAAACTGCTTAAATGACTCTCAATATATTTTATTTTAAGAACTCTTGTTTTAGTATGAGTACATGTCTTCTGCTTCTCACCATGATGATATTTTAGGTACAATGCTCTATGGTCATTATTTTCTTTTTCTTTTTTTATTTATTTATTTTTAAAATTACAGTTTTATTAGAGACATGTAATAAAAAAATAAAGTTCTGCTGTCACTGAACTAAGCCCAGGTGCTTTCTGTGTACTGTACCTATACAATTTATTGTAAAAACAATATGCAGAACCTACTAGGCTCCCCTAGTGGTGACAGAATCAAAAAAGACAGAACTCTTACCAGTACAGAGATATGTTAAAGGGGTTATCCAGCGCTGCAAAAACATGGCCACTTTTCTCCCTCTCTTGTTTACAGATTGGGTGGGGTTTTAAACTCAGTTCCACTGAAATAAATGGAGCTTAATTGCAAACTGCACCTGAACTGCAGACCAGAGAGGGGGAAAAGTGGCCATGTTTTTGTAGCGCAGGATAACCCCTTTAAAGTGTACCTGTCATTGGAGCGGCTCATATCACTGGTGAATTGCATGGTGCAGGTGGAATCAGAAGAAGGGTCACACGCAATACAATCTCATGTGTGTTTGTAGCCATAGAGACCTGAACAACAGTGGAATTCACTGCTGATCCAGCTGCTGCCCTGATGACAGGTACACTTATTCTGTGATTGAGAATACACTTAAAAATTCTTAGTCAAATATTATTTTCATGTCTTAACCTCTTAAGGACGGAGCCAATTTTCGTTTTTGCATTTTTGTTTTTTGTTTAAAAGGCCATAGCACTTGCATTTCTCCACCTAGAAAGCCACATGAGCTCTTATTTCTTGCGTCACTAATTTTACTTTGCTTTTTACTTTTACAGGCTAAATTTTTGCATAAAGTACACTGCGAAACCAGGAAAAAAATTAATGTGTGGTGAAATTGAACAAAAAAATGCATTTCTTTTATTTAGGGGGTATTTGTTTTTACGCCATTTGCCCTGGGGTAAAACTGACTTGTTATGCATGTTCCTCAAGTCGTTACGATTACAACGATATATAACATGTATAACTTTTCTTTTATTTGATGGCTTGTAAAAAAAAATCAAACCATTGTTAACATATATATGTTCCTTAAAATCGCTCCATTCCCATACTTATAACGCTTTTATCCTTTGGTCTATGGGGCTGTGTGAGGTGTCATTTTTTGTGCCATGATGTTTAATTTCTATCGGTACCTTGATTGCGCATATACGACTTTTTGATCGCTTTTTATTAATTTTTTTCTGGATTTGATGCGGCAAAAAATGTGCAATTTAAAAATTTGGGATTTTTTTGTGCTTACACCGTTTACCGTGCAAGATCGGGAATGTGATAAATTAATAGTTCGGGTGATTACGCACGCGGCGATAGCAAACATGTTTATTTATTTATTTACTTTTATTTAAAACACGGGGAGAAGGGGGTGATTCAAACTTTTATTAGGGGAGGGGGCTTTTTATTGATTTTTTTTTTACACTTATACTAGAAGCCCCCTGGAGGACTTCTAGTATAAGTGCACTGATCTCTCATTGAGATCTTTGCTGTATCTTTATACAGCAAAGATCAATGAGATCGGCAAGCCAAGATCAGCGCCATTTTGGCGGAGACCCCGGACGGAGCAAGATGTGTGGATTGTCCTGGAGGAGTGATCCACCCCACTAGGCACCAGGAAAGTGCTGCATACAGTAATTGGATGCAGTTGTCAACTTTGACAGCTGCATCCGATTACTGAACTAGCGGGCACGGCGATCAGACCAAGCCCGCTAATAGCCGCAGTCCCGGGCTACACGCGGCCCCGCTCTGAACACCTCTTGTGGATGTAGGTTAAGGCAGTGTTTTCCAACCTTTTCCACCTCCGCACACCCCTTGGAAAAATTTTAAGCTCAGGGCACTCCTAGCAAACAATGTTTCACAAAATACCACTCAGTGACTCACAGATGATGTCTTCATTATTCTGAGTTGTTACTTTCCCTTTTCTTCTCTGTCTGGCCCAGACCACCATGATGATCACTTCCAGCTACAATTCATTTCTTCAGTAGCTGCCCGACAAACATCTTAGGCTCTACACTTTTCCAATGTAATGGAAAACCTGTATTGGGATTTATTCCAAAAGGTAATTAGACCTTCTCCAACCAGACATGAATAGCAATATCAAGAGATATAGAATCAAAGCAATGGCTACGAATGGCAACGTATTGGTCGAACCTCAACCTTTTTGAAGCCTGTGTAGCTCTGATAGCGTGAAGGAGCCAGGAGTGCGTCTGGTTCCAGGAGTCCTGCCACCAAGGATCCTAGGATAGCCTCATAAGAGCGGGGTTTTGTTCAATCTTCATTGCTTGGATTTGTGAATCAGTCGACTTTTTTTGAATTCCTTTGAATAAGGATTTTCCCGTGGTCACTTCTTATATCATTGGTTATGTAAATTGTATGATAATGTACGTAATTTGTATATGAATGTCCTCTTGACTGCTCCTTTCTGCCTTTCCCCATGTATTGGTTTTATTGACCGAGGGAACACTGGATAACAAGATGGATACCTAGTCGTGGGTACACATAGCACCAGTGCATGTATATCATATGCTATATCCTGGAGGTTTCCAGCCTTGGATGCATTGCTCTCATAATGCTTTTGTTGCAATATATACTAATATTGTGTTTTATTTTATTTTATTTATGATCTATATTTCTGTGGTGCATTTCATATAAAGCTACTAAATAATCTATATAATAAAAATAAATGTCTGTCTGTCTGTCTGTCTGTCCGTCCGTCTGTCCCATATAGACTTCCAAACGTCTGAACCATTTGACCCCATATTTGGCACACAGATATATTGGGTGCCCGAGAAGGTTAGCACGAAGGTCCCGTCCCCGCCAGATGTACAGGAGGGGAGGGGGAGGGGGAAGAGTGGCGCCCCATAGAGATGAATGGGAGAATCTCCACACTGCACATACAGGTGACATAATTAGCTGCAGCTGCCCACAGGAAATGGCAGTTGGGAGCCTTAGCAACCAATAGGATTACTACTTCCATTTTCATAGGGAGCTGGAATCTGAATGGTTGCTAGGGCAGCTGCCTCTCAACAGATCCACAGAAATAACTGGTAGACCCCCTACTCAATCTATACAGTACAGGTATACAGGACCCTTTACTCCATCTATACAGTACATGTATACAGGGGAGTATTACCAGCTGCTGCTGCCCTAAGCACTAAACCTGAGGATGCCCATCTTCACTCACTAACTAGCATCATGATAGATTGGTAGATAATAGCTCCAGAGGTCCCATTTAACACCGCAACACCAGACCTGACCAATACCACCATACTGTGACTGGAGAACACCGCCATACCAGACCTGACCAATACCACCATACTGTGACTGGAGAACACTGCCATACCAGACCTGACCAATACCGCCATACTGTGACTGGAGAACACCGCCACACCAGACCTGACCAATACCATCTTACTGTGACTGGATAACACTGTCATAACAGACCTGACCAATACCGCCATACTGTGACTGGATAACACTGCCATACCAGACCTGTTCAATACCTCCATACTGTGACTGGATAACACTGCCAGACCTGACCAATACCGCCACACTGTGACTGGATAACACCACCACACCAGACCTGACCAATACCACCATACTGTGACTGGAGAACACCACCATACCAGACCGGACCAATACCACCATACTGTGACTGGATAACACCACCACACCAGCCCTGATACCACCATACTGTGACTGGAGAACACCGCCATACTAGACCTGACCAATACCACCATACTGCGACTGAAGAACACCGCCATACAAGACCTGACCAATATCACCATACTGTGACTGGAGAACACCGCCATACCAGAACTGACCAATACCACCATACTGTGACTGGATAACACCGCCATACCAGACCTGACCAATACCGCCATACTGTGACTGGATAACACCGCCACACCAGACCTGACCAATACCACTATACTGTGACTGGATAACACTGTCATACCAGACCTGACCAATACCACCATACTGTGACTGGATAACACTGCCGTACCAGACCTGTTCAATACCGCCATACTGTGAATGGATAACACTGCCATACCAGACCTGACCAATACCACCATAATGTGACTGGGTAACACCACCACACCAGACCTGACCAATACCACCATACTGTGACTGGAGAACACCACCATACCAGACCGGACCAATACCACCATACTGTGACTGGATAACACCACCACACCAGCCCTGATACCACCATACTGTGACTGGAGAACACCGCCATACTAGACCTGACCAATACCACCATACTGCGACTGAAGAACACCGCCATACAAGACCTGACCAATATCACCATACTGTGACTGGAGAACACCGCCATACCAGAACTGACCAATACCACCATACTGTGACTGGATAACACCGCCATACCAGACCTGACCAATACCGCCATACTGTGACTGGATAACACCGCCACACCAGACCTGACCAATACCACTATACTGTGACTGGATAACACTGTCATACCAGACCTGACCAATACCACCATACTGTGACTGGATAACACTGCCGTACCAGACCTGTTCAATACCGCCATACTGTGAATGGATAACACTGCCATACCAGACCTGACCAATACCACCATAATGTGACTGGGTAACACCACTATACCAGACCTGACCAATACCGCCACACTGTGACTGGAGAACACCGCCATACCAGACCTGACCAATACTGACACACTGTGACTGGATAACACCGCTATACCAGACCTGACCAATACCGCCATACTGTGACTGGATAACACCCCTATACCAGACCTGACCAATACCACCATACCCCCCCTCGAAAAGACACCAGATTTTCTTGCAAGTCTGAACGGGAGGATACTGCCCCTCTGCAAGGTGCTACCCTAGGCACCAGACCATGAGCGCCTAATGGTAAATACGACCCTGCAGGTATACAGGACACTACAGGTATATAGGACCCCAAAACTATACACTACAGGTATACAGGAACTCCACCAACTATATACTACAGGTATATAGGACCCCAAACTATACACTACAGGTATACAGGACCTCAAAACTATATACTACAGGTATACAGGACCTCCACCAACTCTATACTACAGGTATACAGCACCTCCACCAACTCTATACTACAGGTACACAGGACCCCCCCAAACTTTACACTACAGGTATACAGGACCTCCACCAACTATATACTACAGGTATACAGGACCTCAAACTATACACTACAGGTTTACAGGAACCCAAAACTATACACTACAGGTTTACAGGAACCCAAAAATATACACTACAGGTATACAAGACCTCCACCAACTCTATAATACAGGTATACAGCACCCCCACCAACTCTATACTACAGGTATACAGGACCACAAACTATACACTACAGGTATACAGGACCCCAAAACTATACACTTCAGGTATACAGGAACTCCACCAACTATAAACTACAGATATATAGGACCCCAAACTATACACTTCGGGTTTACAGGAACCCCAAACTATACACTACAGGTATACAGGACATTCACCAACTCTATAATACAGGTATACAGCACCCCCACCAACTCTATACTACAGGCATACAGGACCCCCAAACTTTACACTACAGGTATACAGGATCTCCACCAACTATATACTACAGGTTTACAGGACCCTCAAACTATACACTACAGGTATACAAGACCTCCACAAACTATAAATTACAGGTATACAGCACCAAATATATACTACAGGTATACAGGACCCTCGAACTATACAGTACAAGTACACAGGACCTTCACCAACTACACACTGCAGGTATACAGGACTTCCCAAAATATACAGTACAGGTATACACCCCCCCCAACTATACACTACTGGTATTCAGGACCTCCCTCAACTATACACTACAGGTATACAGCCCCCTCCTAACTACACACTACATGTATACAGGACCCCCCCAACTATTCACTATAGGTATACAGCCCCCCCAACTATGCACTACAGATATGCGAGACCCCCAAAAACTAAACACTGTAGGTACACAGAACCCCTCCAACTATGCACTACAGGTATACACTAATTCCACTGATTAACATTGATGGAAAAATACCTTTAGATTGGCCTCCTGAGCACCTTAGAACAAATCTAATTAACACACTGACACATTTTCTAGTATATACTAGAAAATGATTGCCTTGTGTTGTTAAATTTGACAAATTTTACTACTTATGGAATGCCGCACAGGAATATAATGTTCTATAATGGCAGATAAAAGGTTCCTGCATCCTATGGGGTTAATCTTCATTTTTATGCTCATGTGCCATTCAATTGTTAGTACAGCGTATGCGCACATCACTTTTATGACTTACGCCATCACATGATGGATCACGTGACTCAACACAGAGTTGGCGCTTGGTGCAATCCAGGGTTGACATGCCGCGACAGCCAACGTGACTCCATTGTTGCGGTGTATGTTCCTTCCACCGGGCAACACCCCTTTTGTTTGTGCCAAACACACATGTTTTGAATTGTTTTGTTTACAGTATTTGTTATAAAAAGATGTATTGACCCATACTGCACATCTCTGAGGAAGTCCTAGGTACAGGATGGAACACGTGGGACATTCTGGGTCGCAATTATCAAATTACCTAATTTGCCTCTCTCCCCCCTCGATGGATCTTTTTCATCTTTTGTCACATACAGTACATGATAGTTTGTTTACTTTTGCATATTTTACATTTTGGGTTTACATTTACATTTGCACTTTGTCTTGAAACATTTGGACATGTCCTATGTGCAATAAGTGTGTATGTGGTTTACATTGCTACATGGTGTTTGCTTACAGGGGAGTCAGTCTTTTTGAAGCTCATGTGCTTCAGTGTAGACCTTAAGACCATGATTACCGTCCATTTTACCGTACTTTTAATATGCCTTTTTAAATTATTTTGGGCTGGTATGTCTTTGTACAGTGATTTAGTGATAGGATCACCTGGTCGACAAAGGGGGCGTACCCCGAAACGGCCGTCCCAAAATGCGTTTGAACCTACCTCCTCTTCCCTCTCCCGTGGAATAAAGACAGCAAGCTGAAAAATACTGGTGAGTGCTATTACGTGCTTCCCCTACACACAGATTAAGTGATAGTGTTGCAGGAGTCCAGACACCTGATGCTCTCCCTCTCATAGGGTCCCAAACTGTAGAAACCGTGCTGTTTGGTGTCATGTGCAGTGAAGTAAGTGGGTATATGGGTTGCCCCCTGTATATAAGATTCCCTTCTGTGCCCCTATATAGCAATAATGCCCTCGGTTGTGTCCCATATAATAATAATAATAATAATAATAATAATAATAATAATAATAATAATAATGTCTTCTGCTGTGCCCTTCATATAGTTATAATGTCCCCCGGATGTTCCCTTACATATAGGAAAAATGCCTCCTGATGTGCCCTTCATGCAGGAATAATGCCCCCTGATGTGCCCTTCTTATAAAGCTGTGAGCTCCATAGTAATAATGCCTTCCCACTGTACCCTCCATAGTATTATCACCCCCTGCTGTGCCCTCCATAGTAATATTGCCCCCTGCTGAGCCCTCCATAGTAATAATGTCCCCCCGCTGTGCCCTCCATAATAATACTTTCCCCCTACTGTGCTTTTCAAATAAATAATGACCCCAATGCTGTTCCCCTCATAGTAATAATTCTCCCATGCTGTGCCCCTTAGTAATAATCCCCCTCTGCTGTGGCCTCCATAGTAATAATGTCCCACCACTGTGCCTTATATATTAATATTGTCCCCCTTGCTGTGCCCTCCCTATTAATAATGTACCCCATACTGTGCCCTTAATAGAAATAATGCTCCCATGCTGTTCCCTTCATGGTAATAATTTCCCCTATCTTGTGCCCCTCAGGAATAATGCTTTGTACCCTCCATAGTAATAATAAATGTACCCCCTGCCGTGCCCTTCATAGTAATACTGTCCTCTGCTGTGCCCTTCATAGTAATTATGCTCCCCTTTCTGTGCCATCATAGGAATAATGTACCCCCTGTGGTGCCCCTTATAGTAATATTTCCCCCCTTGTTGTGCCCTCATAGTTACAATGTACCCCATGCTGTACCCTCCATAGTAATACTGTCCCCCTTTTGTGTCCGCATATTAATAATGTCCCCCAAGCTGTGCGCTCTTTGATAATAATGTCACCCTCATTTAGCTAACTGTCATTCCTAGCTTCATCAGTTAGTCTGTCTGCAGCACATGCTAAAAATACCATAGTACTTTATGGAATTGAATAGGAATAAGGTGGTATTATCTAGTCTGAAAAAACAAGAAACTTTGCTTGTTATCTCTATTTTCTATCAAAGTAAACCTGAACACGTGAGGCTATCAGTTATGAGTTGAAACAACATTGTGGATGTGTGGTTTTGTCATCTTTGGCTGTTTATGGCTATGTAGCCTCTGGAGTTTGGCAACTGCAGAGATTGATCCCTAAGACATGTAAAGGATTATAAATTCATTAGCATTATACCGTGTCTATGCCATCTCAAATTTGTTTTGTAAACCTGTGTCTTTCTACCCTTAGTTCTGACTCTTTAGATTTGCAGCCTTGACAACTGACAAATTACTCTGCATACTAATTGTCCTCTGTGTTCTCATAACCAAAATGAAATAGGTCAGATTTTTGATATACAAATAATGCTGAAGATAATCTCAACCTCAATCCTAATTTAAACTGACATTTAAATGTCCTTATCATAGTTACATGATTGATAGCCCCGTACTTGAGGGGATGCTGATGAACACACATCTAAAAAACACATCTTTTGACTTTTTAAAACTTTTGTATCCCTTATACAGAAGTATGCAGGGTGTATCCATACACATATAGTTGACATTTATAATAACATAGCTACTGTACTTTATCACCTTTGCTTTCTATTTTCTAAGCACTCTTAATAGAAGACTACAGTAGAGTACCATGTAAGGTAAATTGCATATTCTTTAACCTGAAAAGGTGATGATCCTACTGCTTGATTATTTCCACTACTAATAATTTGAAAAAAGTTTCAACCCCTTAAAGAGGTGTTCCAGGAACATACAATTGGGCTCATTTAAACAATCATTTATAGTTATCCAAAGCATTAGTATACTTATGTGGCTGAAAGTAAATGGTTTCAATGCATTGGAGGGATTTACCCCCCAACTGGGGATTCACTTGTCTGGAGATTTGGCCTCCATGTTGCCTGCTTTCAAGCCTACCCCTTGATTAAAATCACAGTGTATAAGGAAATCCTCTGGCATGGAGGCTTGACTGCAAATGCTACTGCACTCCAAGCTTTGACTGTATATGGAAATGAGTTACTCATCTTGGGTGGGCAGGGCAGAGAAAGGAAAACGGATGATTTAAAAAAAAAAAATAATAATAATAAAATTATATATATATATATATATATATATATATATATATATATATATATATATATATTTTTTTTTTTTTACACAATTCTTACAATATGTTTTAATGCCAGACTGGTGAAGAAGAGGCTAGCACGGCCTTGAAATGCGTTGCACAAATTGTTTTATATAAATGTATATAAATGTTTTTAAAACGTCTATTTCATCTTACTTTGCAGGTTACATGTGCCTGCTACACCTGTGATCTTTTGGATTGAAGGTTATTATCTGGTAAGAAGGCTGCAGTCCGCTGTTCCCTCACATGCAGTTGGAGAGTTGTGCCTCCTCCTTGCACAACACCATCTGGTGAGGAGATCTGCTGCTATACTTGCCCTAGAAGTTGCATATTCAGTCTTACGATTCTGAACCATGTCTATATTTTTTTATTTTAAACTTTGATAAGCCTCTCAAAAGCATTTAGTTTGGCTACATAAATATACTCATTCTTTGTGTACCGGTGCCCTACCGACACAGTGTCATTTAGTGTAGGGACTCATGTGTATCAGAGGACATGCACGTGGTACATGAGGCAATATAGTTTTATAAAATTATATACTAACTTTTGATGTTGATTTTTAATGTAGCTTAACAAGCTTTCATATCAACCATGGGTGCGATGTGCAGCCATTTCTGTTCCCCAGGCTTGTGCTGATTCTTTGGGTAGCTTCAAATAATATTTAATGGGTCAGAATGTGTCCCAAATGCCCCAAAATACCTATATAAATTTCTATTTACACAAATATGAATAATTTAAATTTAGTTACAAGAGATACTTTCAGAAAAAAGTTAAAGAGTACCTGTGATTAAAATAAACTTTTACTATATCAGAGAGACATATCAAAAGTGTTTATAAGTGCTCAGACCCTTGCCAAACAGTAAAATGAGCTCCTGTCTAAGACCTAGATGGGCCTATAGACTTGCATTGGATGTCTGTCTAGGTCACATGACACAAAGCTAGGACTAAACACATTGTGCATTCACTTTTCTCAGCTCCTTTTTTACTGATTGGTCATGATGTGGTGTTAAAATTCATAAAATCCTTTAATAGTATACATCTTGCCACCCATTTCATCTAACACTATTTTGTTTTTTAAAAGCATAAAGACAACACACAACATGATGCACCACATTAAAAAGAAAACTTTATTTCTTTAATCTCATGTTTTTTCGAGAGAAAAAAATGTCCAAATGCTTGAGATCATGTAGAAAATGTATAACCTAAGCTCAAGATAATTTTTCATGTAGATATAGCAAAGGTAAATAATTTTCCCCTATTCCTCTCACTTGAGCATATTCTTTAATATATGCAGTTACAAATACTGGTCATCCCCACTCTGAAACATATAAACAAATAAAAGAAGGTGAATGTCTTGCTTCTATACCCTGTCAACTGTAAAAAAAAATAAAAAATAAAAATAAATATATATATATATATATATATATATATATATATATATATGTATATTATAAAATTTGCATATTGTCCAAGAGCTTTTTGGACACATAAAAATACAGTTTTATTCATCTATTTTGTAATATCTTTTTGATCACAAAGAACCGCTACCAGATGGAGGCTGGAAACCCTGGCAATACTTATGGATGCATTGCCCCCAACTTTACTTAAGACTGACTTTTCCCTGCTGAGTACAATTTAATTGACTGCCAAAATAGCTAGAAGGAGAAGAGAAACATCTTGATCAGATGCAGATTCTCAGAGGTTCTTAAAGAGCACATGTCATTATGAATAGTGATGAGCGAGCATGCTCATCCGAGCTTGGTTCTCGTTCGAGTATTAAGGTACTTGAAGGTGCTCGTTGCATGGACGAGCATCTCGCGATACTCGAGAAAATTGCATCATCCTTTTCCAAGTTTGGGCGCAATTTCTCACCATATAGCACCATATAGCACCACTTACACACAACCTCCAAAAACTAGTCTGACCAGTATCTGTTGTCATCTGCAGCCAGTCTGCAGGGTTGCTTTATTTTTTAGAGCAGCCATATTCAACCTCACTGCTCATTTTCCTGTGTAAGAGATGGCATACACCATATAGCACCACTTACACACAGACTCTATAAGACTACCTCCAAAAGTAGTCTGAGCAATATATTTTCTTGGCTTGCTGTGATCTGTAGTGCATCTATCTCAGTCTTGATTGTGCAGTGTCCATAAAATGGTGAACCCATGGGGTAAGGGTCGAGGACGAGGGCATGGGGTTCCAAGCGATGCAGTGGGCAGAGGCCGTGGTTCTGGGCAGAGTGACACAGCACCCATTGAGGAGGGAGCAGTGTCACACCACAGACATTTACTACCTAGCTTATTCTCGCAACCTACGGGGTCTCAGGGTACACCACTATTGAAACTGCAGCAGTGTGAACAGGTGATAACATGGATAGCGGATAATGTGCTCAGTAACTTATCCACCACCCAGTCTTCCACGCAGTCCAACCATGCTAGCCAAGGGAGTGGAACCCTTGCTCCAGCAGCTCAGCCTCCTATCCCACAGCCTGGCCCCTCCAGGGAAAGAAGGGATTCAGATCCAACATGCTCCCAGGAACTCTTTTCTGGACCCTTCCTTGAGTCTGGGCAACCGGAGCAGTTGATCTGTCCTGATGCCCAAACTATGCAGCTCACGCAGTCAGTAAGTGATGAGAGTGGGGACTTGCAAGTGGGGTTTAAAGAGGGGTCTGATTATGACAATGAGACCCGGTTGTCAGACAGTGACGTTGTTGTCATGGCTGTAAGTCAAAGTGGGGAGAAGATTGAGGAATTGGAGGAAGAGCTGGTGGATGAGGACGAGGTGACTGACCCGGACCCGGTGGATAAGCCTAGTGAAGACAGTGCTTCTGAGGGGGAGGCAAGTTCAGCCACAGGACCGGTTGGAAGAGGAAGAGGATGGGACAGAGGGAGAAGCATAGCCAGAGCAAGTAGATCAGCAACTGTTTAACAGAGTCAAACCCAGGACGTAGTTCTGTGGGCCAAAAAGCGGGGGAGAGGAGAGGTGGAGCAGACAGCATGTCAAGCACTGGAAGGGGAACACTCTCCAAGGCCTTTGACAGTTTCATGTCACCCCAGCAAGACTATGTCACCTGTCCCCAGTCTAGAGAGAGTAGGGGGGAGGTGTTCAAAAAAATGGTGAGGGGGTACCTAGCTGACCATACCAACGCCCTTTGTGATCACTCTTCTCCATACACTACTGGGTTGCAAATCTGGACATGTGGCCCGAACTGGCGCTTTACACCTTGGCCCAGGCTGGGTTCACACTACGTATATTTGAGGCTGTATGTTTGAGGCTGTATAGCAACCAAAACAAGGAGTGGATTGAAAACACAGAAAGGCTATGTTCACATAATGTTGTAATTGAGTGGATGGCCGTCATTTAATGGCAAATATTTGCTGTTATTTTAAAACAACGGCTGTTATATTGAAATAATGGAAGTTATTTACCGTTATATGGCGGCCATCCACTCAATTTCAACATTGTGTGAACAGATCCTTTCTGGGTTTTCAATCCACTCCTGGTTTTGGTTGCTATGAGGACCTGACATGAGGACCAAATACAGCCTCAAATATACATAGTGTGAACCCAGCCTTAAGGTGCTCACCTGCCCTGCCGCTAATGTGTTGTTAGAGCGGGTCTTCAGTGCAGCTGGTCGCATCATCACTGATAAGCGTACCTAACTGTCAACTGACAGCGCTGACAAGCTCACGGTTATTAAAATGAATAAAACCTGAATTTCACCTTAATTCAACTGTCAACATATCTACTGTATGCCTAATGACATATCAAAAGTAATTTTAAATGTCAGGTACCCTTTAAGGTACCAGCCTGCGTTTCCCCATCGCTCCCAGTGGTAGACAACTGTTACATGTCTGGCATGCTTTGATATTATCATTGTTTGTTGTCCTACATCCCATACGCATGTTGAATAATATAACATATAAACATATAATTTGAACATGCAAATGAGGACAACTTACATTTACAGGTATAATTGTTAATTGTTTCTATATTTTAGGGTGCCTCCAGAAGTACCGACTCGCAGCTTATTTTCTGCAGAAAATCCGCAGAAAATCTGGATGGTACAAATAAACGCACAGAATACGCTGCTGTGGGAATACATTGCCATTGAGTTACATAATTATCATTCTTGCAGAGGATTTCATTGCAATAAACTGGCAGAGTGAAATCTGCTGCGATACAGTACGTGTGAAGGCACCCTTAAAGGGAAAAGTTCTTTTAAGTTACATTGATAACATAACCAATAAAGGTCTGTTTACCTATGTGGTCTGCTTAACTCTGTGGCCAGCACATTAACATCCAATACTTTAATTATGCTATAAGTATACTACTATAAATAAAAGGACTCTATATAATCCAACAGAACCCCAAATGGGCTATGCCCATCATTTTATCTACATGAATATTTTAAGGTGCAGTGCTGTACTTAGATTGTACATTAAATCAAATGAAAAATGCAAACAGAATGTAAAGCAAGACACCAGGGCTAATGCAATTATCGAAAATTCTCTTTAATTTACTTAATATTTATTAGCTGCAACTTTATCACCCTTGACTGCTAATGGACATTTGTTGTAATCATTTAAAGCATAAATTTCAGTTCTGAAAGTTGCACGCTGTTTAAAGCCAAGAAGTTCACTCTTGCAGCTTGGAATATTAATGCTTTTAATAAAGATGTGTTCTTAATTAGGGTTAACACTATACTTAGAATAAGCGTGCGAGTGAGATCCTGGCCCAATGCTGCAATAAATCCCTTAGTGTAATGCACATGGCATAGGAAGTGGCATAACCAAGGTCAGATGTGGAAAAGTGTGAGACTGACATGTCAGGAAAATAAAAGTATATTACATTGATACGTGGGGCTGAAGAGCATGTAAATCATACCGCACAATCAAGTGTTGTAGGAATCTAACCTCCAAAGTTGATACAAAGGTAAATTGCATTCCCTTGTGGTATCTATTCATATCCATTAATTGTAACAATGCATGATGGGTCTCAGTTGATTGCCAGTTCTTTAGTATTTGAAATGTGCTTCTCAGCACAGAGCCTAGGACACCGCTGGGACTCATTTGACCCTGACTTTCACATTAATTTTGCTGTGCTGTGAAGAGCAAAGACAAAATCAATGTCCATCAGTGGTTATTCAAGGTAGAGTATCTGGTGCTATTGAATACCAATGGCAATGCAAAGCATTAAATTTACTTAAGATTTGTTCTGTTGACATAGTCACTCGGTTTATCTTCTCAAAGCTTTTCATTATGCATATATGGTTCTATGTTAATGAATAGATATTTTGTAAATGTGATATTATTGGAGCATTCCATCCAGTCTATTTAATTGCATTCAGCTGAGGGTACAGGCTGTGACAGTAGTATGGACATCCTCAAAAAAATTTACTTCTACCAGAAACGTTAGGCAATAATTGTGTTAAAGGGAACCTGTCACCCCCCGGGCGCGCGCGCTGAGAGATGAGTCCAACACCCATAGAGAATGACAGGAGAGTCCAGCGCTCCGTCATTCTCTATGAGCGTTGGACTCATCTGTCAGCGTGCGCCGGGCTGCAGCGGCTGAGATCTCCGGGACCCGACCGAATCCAGAAGCGGGACCCGGCGGGATGAGGTAAGTATAGGGGTCTCTAACGGGGGGTCGGGAGCCTGTCACCCCGGCACGGGGGGTGACAGGTTCCCTTTAATGTACAAACATGTGACATCATGACATCATCTTGTATTAGTCATTAAGTCATAAAAAGCCATTTCCATACAAATGTTAGTTGGATGACAGCTGAAAATGCTAAATAACAGGTGGAAACTTAACCAGTACAAACATCATGTGAGTTGATAGGTCCACCTGCTAGTATGAAGCTTCACCAGAGCTCATTTCTTTCAGTTTTTCCGTGTAAATTGCTTTGTACATCAATTTGTCTTCTTTTTTGGAATTCTAAACTGTTCTTGGTGTCAATGCATTTATCACACCCCTCTTCATGTGCAAATATTAGGACATTTTGGATGAGTGAGCTCACTTTGTAGTCTACGTTTAACATAAAGTAATGGACTTTCAGAGAATGTAGCTTATATGCCTGTGTAAAAAGAAGCTTTAAAAAACTTTGGCTGATCGGGCTGTCACTCTTGTACTTTGAGAGTAAGCGCCTGGCTCAGCTAATTACTGGCCATGGTGCTGTCCCTTCTCAGTCAGTTACTGGCTGAGCGAAGAGTGACAACCCACTTAGCCAGTCAGTAATTGGCTAAGTGGGCTGTCACTATTCGGTCAGCAAACGACTAAGTGAAAAGGAACAACGCCACTGCCAGTGACTGAGTAGGCTGTCACTCCTTTTACTTGAGAGTGACAACCCACTCAGCCAATCACTGGCCGCGCCGCTGTCCCTCCTCAGTCAGTTATTGATTGGCCGACCGAAGAGGTACAACCCACTCAGCCAATCACTGACTGACTAAGAAGGGACAGCGCAGCAGCCAGTGATTGGCTGAGCAGGCTCTCACTCTTGAAACACAAGAGAGACAGCCCGCTTGTTCAATTTCTGATTGCAGCGCTTAACCTTCGCAGTCAGTCAGTGATTAGCTGAGTGAACAGTGACAGCCCCCTCAGCCAATCACTGACTCGCAGAGAAAGAACAGTGCCAAAGGCAGTGATTGGCTGAGCGGGCTGCCATTCGAGACATAAGAGTGACAGCGCGCTCAGCCAGACACTGACTGTGGCACTCTTCCTCAGTGATCGCTTGAGTGAGCTGGAGGTGGCTGAACACATGGAAGAGGACATTGGGGTTCACAAAACTCACAAATTTTAAAAAGATTTGCTCATTTCTTGCAGCCATACTTACCTGTCTGCGCTCCTCCAATTTTTACCGCCGGCTCTGATCACCCGCTCAGTGACAGCCTGCTCAGCCAATCACTGTCAGTGATTTGGCAAAAATTGGCTGAGCAGGATGTCAGTGAATGGGGGACAGGAGCTGGTGCCTTAGGGCATCGGGAGGAGCACAGACAGATAAGTATGGCTACCTATTTTTCAAACTTTTTAAAATTTTGGCATATTTTGTCCCTTGAAGGAATATTTAAATGAAATACACAACAATCAGAATGAAAAAATGTAATAGGTTTCTGCCAGACACATTACACCTCTGGTGGGATGCCAGCAATTGCAGGCATACTGTCTGAGTTCTCTTGTGTCTTGCAGAAACCCATTTCTATTTTTATTGTATATTTCATTTAAACATCCCTTCAAGGGTCAAAATATACAAAAATTATAACAAAAATTTTAATTGGTTAACCAGACATCCCTGCCGACTCTTACCTCTCTCATTGATTTAAAGTAGGCTTGTTACTCAAGTCGAGCACTCGAGCGTTGATAAATGTACGAGCACGCGAACATCAAATTGTTCGCTAAACACTAATAGTAAGAAGCATATTCTAGCAACATGCCCCTTAGGCCAAAAAATGTTGTGCATCCCTGCTCTAGAGCATCAATATTCCCTTTGCTTCTCTTGAAGACCCCTAATTTGTAGTAACATATGTTTTATCCAGGGTCTTTTTATACAACTTAATTCTCAAGGAGCACTTGCCTCAAATTGTAAGTGATCACCAGTCTCTGCTTAATATTTCTCATCCTGCTGCAATTACAAAGCCAATACTGTGCTACAGAGAGATCTCTGCAGATTACCATTCTTGGATTTGACAGATGTGACTAGGAGGCTGCGAATTTTCAGCTCTTAACAGCACAATAGGTATCCTAGACTAGATCATTATCGCCAGAACAAAGGTTTAACATCTGCAATACTGCTGGGTCTGCTGCAAGCTCCATTTATTGAAGCAAATAGTTTCGAGGAGCAGGCAATATTTTTTAAGCCTAAATCAGCAAATTTTTGTGAAGATTTGCAACCCATGACAGCAAATCATTGAAAAACTCTTCTGATTTGAGCCATTTAGGCGAGAAAAAGCTGTTGTATATAGACAATATGTCTTTTGCAAAGAGTAAATGTGTGAGCCATGTGGGATTTATTAAAGTGTTAACAAAATATTTATTTTACTGCGTCTAAGTATATCTGTCTTTGTAATTTTACTGTCTCTACCACTGAGTACATTGCAGAGTAAAACTTTCTTGTTCTCACAATCTATTGTAATCTAGAAAAGGTTTCAATATAAAATAATAATAATAATAATAATAATAATAATAATAATAATAATAATAATGATGATAATAATAAATCCCCCTCTAGTTGAGCCATGTAATTTCATGTCTGCTACTTATAATAATTTGTATTTTATTTTGTTAATATTTAATATTATACAATAGGAGCTAAGGGTTGTCCACTTTTTACATTCCATAATCAGGTGTAATCCAAGGGAAAACCTGTCAGTGTGTGTTCAATTCACCTGCAGCACCACCACAGGAAAATTTAGGAATTACACAATTTCCATTTAAATCAAAAAAACTGCTTTAATTTAGGTAGGTTTTCATCCCTCGCCAATTACAGTTTACAATTGGCATTTTAAGTGCATCCATGGTAGAAAATTGACTAGACCAATCTGAACACAAAATCTGAACACTCAGACCCCCAACAATCTTTACAATGAGCCAGGAGAAGTGTGCGGTTATGTACTCCACAGCTCCTTTCTTTATCTTGTGCAGTTAGACAGAAATTGCAGCAAACCAGAGAATGAAGTGCATAACCATGCACTTCTCCCAGCTCATTACCAGATTGGTGGGGGTGTCATATTAAATACACTGAACATATTGAGCAAAAACTGACTTGATGATAGATATTTCATGGGATATAGTAGTATAGATTTGACTTTTGCAGCTAATCAGGGTTGTTTCACATTTTGTGAAATCAAAGCAATAAGCAACAGGCAATGCCACTGTGAACTGTTTCTAATATTGTTGCCCAACCTCATTCAAGTGATTAGGGTTAGGGTAGGTTCACACTGAGGAATTCTCGAGGAATTGTAGAGGAAAGTTATCTGCTCGAAATTTGTAGCCTATTCAGCTCTGGCAGAATAGGAGCAGAATTTGAGCAGAATTCAAGCAGAATTTGAGCAGAATTCAAATGGAATTCAAATGGAATTCAAACAGAATGCAAGCAGAATTTAAGCCCCCATTGACTTCTATGGCATTCCTCTAGCAAAATTCCCAAAGAGTTGACATGTTTTTGCCTAGTATGAACTAGGCCAAAGCAGATCAGCGGCAGTAAATTCTGCATGGATATTCTGCAGTGTGAACGAAATCCCGTTGAACACAATGGGACATTGTTCTGTACATATATTGTGGGAGGAATTTCAAGCTTAAATAAGAGCGGATTCCTTTTCAATTCCTCAATTTATTCCTCACCTATTCCTCAGTGTGAACCCACCCTTAGGATATGTTAACACAACGTAAGTTCCGTACTGATCACGGCCGTTGCAACAACAGCTGTGATTAGTACGGAACTTAGGGTGGGCTGGAGGCTGAGGGAATCCCGGCAGTTTTCTTCGGACGCTTTTCAATGAATAGCGGGCGCAGAAAACTCTGTCAGTTTACACAATGGAGTGCAGTGGAGAGTTCTGATGTGGGCGCTCGGATGCACCCGCATCAGAACTCAGCGGCACTAAAGATCATCAGACCGGTACTGTAGTACTGGCTCGGATTACCTTTTCTGAGACCGGCAGTTCCATGACCCGGCCAGGTCTCTTACAGCGTCTGAACATAGCCTTAAGGTACAAAACCATGATCAATAGTAGGGTTTTTCCCCCTTTATCTAGTCTCAAACAGTTAAACACTTCCTCCAAAGTGTCTCATCACAATAAACAACCCTGTTAATATACACTCTGAGATACAATACACACGTCTACAGTATGTATCAAGTTCAATCAGAGAATAGAAGAGGATATTGTTAAATTTTAGTTGCCCCCTATTGATCCAGGGAAAGAGAAAGATGTTTTTTTTCTGATCCCAAGTGGTGATCATGAAGGGCACTAGCAGTCTTTCTTTGGCTGTAACCTTTCCTGTCACCGTTTGTAGAACACTTTCAAAAGAGATCACATGCTGTGTCAACTGAGGTTTATTTATTGGCAGAGGAAGATGAGATTGACCTCCAAGAAAGTCGATGACCGGGTTGTAGGTTCCACTTCCCAGTTTCTTGCATGTTATCGATGGCTATTGATGTGGAACAAGATAAGCAATAATCATGTTTATGAATTATATTATTATCATGTTTGGGTAGATTTTTTTTAATGCTTTAATGTCAGTAAGGCACCAAATTGATCTTATTAAATATTGAAAATCTCATTTATAAAGTTTTTGAACCATTGAGCAAAAAGCAAAAAGTGTAGAGCTACTATTTTTATCTTATTAAGATAATAATATAAATAATAATAATAATAATAATAATAATAATAATGTTATATACATTTTTCTTCCTCCCATCTACGAAGTGGAGTCTCATACATATACCATAAAGAGGGAAAAGACACAAACTTCTGCACACCTCCATATACGATATACTCTCTTTACTTATTTTAAGTAAGAATCGAGAAGCTATACACTGAGGGGCCACATGCTGAGTACGTCCGGAGGTCCACTTGAGTTAGCGTCTCTGAGCATTGTCAGGACACGATGTTATACATATGTTGCCATAATGATTTGTCCTAAGTGGTTTTTGACTGTACCCCTACCCTATCTAAAGTATTTACTAGTGATGAACGAATACTGTTCGAATATTATCGAATAGTTCGCCGAATATTCGAAAAATATTCGATAAGCGTTCAAATCCACCAGCTTCCAGTTTTTATCTCCAAACGGTCAAATAGATGTTTTTCAATAATCGAATACTTGTTCCCATGAACTTTAACCCCTTAACGACATCGGGCGTAAACTTACGCCCTCGCGCCCTGGTACTTGGCGCATCAGGGCGTAAATTTACGCCCGATGTTTCCCCGATCGCTGCGTGTTCACACACAGCGGTCGGGGAAGATGGCCTGCTATAAATCATAGCAGGCCATCATAGCTTCACGGCACGGGGGGTGGTTAACACCCCCCGTGCTTACGATCGCCGCTATAGGCTGATCAATTCAGATCAGCCAATAGCGGTGATCGGAACCTTTCCGATGATCCGGAAAAAAATGGCGGTCGGTGCTGTCCGAGGACGGCACCAACCGCCATTACTGTAAAAAGTAATGGTGATCGCCGTGCCACCGGCCCGATCGCCGTGAACAGCCGGCCGTTCACGGCGATCGGGCCGGTGCCACGGCGATCAGAGTCCCACAAAATAGTAAATACCTGCCCTGGACCCCTCAGCTAGGCAGCCGAGGGGTCCAGAGCAGGTATTTGTACATTACTCACCTGTCCCGGGCTCCTGATCGGCGTCTTCCGGGTTCGCGGCATCCTCGTCTTCGTTCGGGTCTTCGGCTTCTTCCATGACGTCACGTTCGGCTTCTCTCGGCTATTTTCGGCTCCAGCGTCGGCTCTTTCCGTATTTTGCGCTCTGCTGTCCTCTAGCGGCTGATATGTGTAATACACTTATCAGCAGCTACAGGGATGTTCAGAATGTAGAAATTTTTTTTTTTTTTTTTTTTTTCAAAATTTTTTTTTTCTATTTTCCGCACCCTATCGCCGCTGAGTGTTGACCAGCATCGCACAAACGTGCGCTGCTAATCAGCAACTCCTCCTTTTTGGCGTAGGGTGTTTTTTTTCTATATTCTACTGCCACAGTCTGCTAATAAGTGCCGCACATAAGTGCGGCATTTATCAGCAACTCCTTTGTTGGCGTAGGTTTTTTTTTTATACTTACTGTAAAAAAACACGTAAAAAACACTACATTACACCTCACTACATTGAGTAAAGTTTGACACTACACCACTATATACCCCATATACCATTCCCCGTATAAAGATGGCCCCCAGGGTGTTTTCGGCGTCAGAGGGATACGTTATTATTACCTCCGACACCGAAACAGCCAGTGAGGATGAATGGGGGAATCCTTCTTTCCTCCATTCATCCTCATCATCCTCATCCTCCAATGACAAATCTGGGGGTAGCGTAGCGTACGCTGCCCCCCAGACACATCTTTTCCGCCAGTACCGTCCCAATAAGAGATGACAGTATGGAGTGAAATTCTACAAACTGTGTGAGCGTACCTCAGGGTACACTTACAGATTTCGGGTACGTGCACACTGCGGAATGGCGAAGGATAACCCTTTGTGCATTCCGCAGCTGGCACCCGCCGGCGGACTGATGCAGGCATGTGTCTCCACCCGTGTCATAGACTCCATTCTATGCACGGGCGGATTCCATCGTCCATCCAAAGAATGAACACGTTGGACGGAGAGCGGAATCCGCCCGTGCATAGAATGGAGTCTATGAAACGTGTGGAGACGCGCGCCTGCATCACTCCTCCGGTGGGTGCCAACTGTGGAATGCACGAAGGGTTATCTGTCGCGATTCCGCAGTGTGCATGTACCCTTAGAGTGTATGTAGGAAGGGACACCCGAATGCAGCCCCCAGATGCCCCCTCCCCCCCATCCTCGGAACAAGTGGGAAGATCGTCCGGGAACTGATCTTCCCACTGCTGGATAAAGGTCACCACCCGTACGGGGATAACTTTTATACCAGCGCCCCCTCTTCCGGTCCCTCGCTGCCCTGTAGCTTGCGGCACGATCCGAACATATCAGAAGCAGTAATAGCGCCCTAATATTTAGCAGCCATGGAGCGGACCCAGCGCTTCTGGATATGAAGGACCCCGTATCGCACCAGGACAACATTTTCCAGGTGACGTCCCCCACACTGGAGAACAGGAGACCCCAGAAGAAGTGCAGAGTGTGGCGTAACAGGGGGATCAGGAAGGACGCCATTTACCAGTGTGACACCTGTCCTGATCACCCCGGCTCTGCATACTGGATCGCTCCAAGGCGCACCACACGTCATTGGGGTTCTACATTATCTAAATTCTGTCCCTTATTCCTATTTCAGGGGTCACGTTGATCCGGGGATTATTCTGATCGCCATTATGGAGTCAGAAAGGAATTTTTCCCCTGTGATGAGGCTACTGTCGTCTGCCTTACGAGGGTTTTTTTTTGCCTTCCTCTGGATCAACACAGGTTGAGTTTGATGGACACCTGTTATTTCCAACCTTATAAACTAATAATTGGCCTAATACCCCCAAATAAATTAGAATTGTCCCTTTTCCCCAGCTAAGTAGGTATGGCCGCCATTCCCATTAGATGATGCCATGATGCAATTACAAAGCCTCTGTGCGGCCAGGACAGTAGAAACCCCCCACAAGTGACCCCATTCTGGAAACTACACCCCATAAGGAATCTAAGAAGGGGGGCAGCGGGGATATGGCCCCCTGGTGACGGCCACATTTGGGACGTGAAAATGAAAAAAATTGTATTTTTTATTTTCTCGGCACATGTTCTACGTAAGTGCCCGTCACCAGTGGGGTCCATATGCTCACTGCACCCCTTGTTAGATTCCTTATGGGGTGTAGTTTCCAGAATGGGGTCACTTGTCGGGGGTTTCTACTGTCCTGGCAGCACAGGAGCTTTGTAATTGCGACATGGCCTCCATCCTCCATTCCAGCCTCTAAATGGCGCTCTGTCCCTTTGGTGACTTGCCCTGTGCCCATATGGCACATTATGTCCACATGTGGGATATTTTCGTACTCAGGGGACACTACCCTACACGTTTTGTGTTCATGTTCTTTTTTAACCCCTTGTGGAAATGGAAAAAAATCAAGGCTAGACCAACATTTAGTGTAATTTTTGTAAATTTTTTTTACTCTAAATCATTAATCTTGTCATGTTTTTTCATTTTCACAAGGGGTTAAAAGATAAAAAAAACATTTAATGTGTAGAGCAATTTCCCCTGAGTACGGAAATACCCCACATGTGGACATAAAGCGCCATGCGGGTGCAGGGTAAGCCTCCGAAGGGAAGAAGCGCCATTTGGTTTTTGAAGGCTGGATTTGGATGGAATGGATTTCGAGGGGCCATGTTGCATTCAAAAGGCCCCTGTGTTGCCAAGACAGTTGAAACCCCCCACAAGTGACCCCATTATGGAAACTGCACCCCTCAAGGAATGTAACAAGGGGTGTAGTGAGCATATGGACCCCACTGGTGACGGACACAAATGTGGAACAATGTGGCGTGAAAATGAAATATTACATTTTTTACACTATAATGTTGGTTTAGCCTTGAATATATCATTTTCACAAGGGGTTAAAAGAGGAGAAAAAAAACAAAATGTGTAGCGCAATTTCCCCCGAGTCCGTAAATACCCCACATGTGGACATAAAGCACCATGCGGGTGCAGGGTAAGCCTCCGAAGGGAAGGAGCACCATTTCGTTTTTGAAGGCTGGATTTGGATGGAATGGATTTTGAGGGGCCATGTTGCATTCAAAAGGCCTCTGTGTTGCCAAGACAGTTGAAACCCCCCACAAGTGACCCCATTATGGAAACTACACCCCTCAGGGAATGTAATAAGGGGTGTAGTGAGCATATGGACCCCACTGGTGACGCGCACAAATAGGGAACAATGTGGCGTGAAAATGAAATATTACATTTTTTACACTATAATGTTGGTCTAGCCTTGAATTTATCATTTTCACAAGGGGTTAAAAGAGAAAACAACACACAATATGTGTAGAGCAATTTCCCCCGAGTCCGTAAATACCCCACATGTGGACATAAAGCGCCATGTGGGCGCAGGGCAAGCCTCCGAAGGGAAGGAGCGCCATTTGGATTTTGGAGGTTGGATTTGGCTAGAATGGATGATGAACGCCATGTCGCATTTACAGAGCCCTCGTGCTGCCAAAACACTGGAAACCCCCCACAAGTGACCCCATTCTGGAAACTGCACCCCTCAAGGAATCTAACAAGGGGTGCAGTGAGGATATGGACCCCTTGATGACAGGCACATTTGTGCCATGAAAGTGAAAAAATGAAATTTTTCCCTTTCACGTCACATTGTTCCACATTTGTGCCCGTCACCAGTGGGGTCCATATGCTCACTGCACCCCTTGTTAGATTCCTTGAGGGGTGTAGTTTCCAGAATGGAATCACTTGTGGGGGGTTTCCAGTGTCTTGGCAGCACGAGGGCTCTGTAAATGCGACATGGCCCTTGAAATCCTTTTCAGTGAAATTCAGCTTCCAAAAGCCAATTGGCGCTCCTTCTCTTTGGAGGCTCGTCCTGCGCCCCCTTGGCACTCTATCGCCACATGTGGGGTATTTCTGTACTCGGGAGAAACTGCGCTACACATTTTTTGTCTTTTTTTGCCTCTTATCCCTTTAAGAAAATGAAAAATTGAAGGCTAGAACAACGTTTTAGTGTAAAAAATAAATTTTTCTTTTTTCATGCCATATTATTCGGAAAATCTGTGAAGCACCTGTGGGGTCCAGATGCTCACCGCACCCCTTGTTACATTCCTTGAGGGGTGTAGTTTTCTTAATGGTGTCCCTTTAGGGGTGTTTTTTAGGTTTTGACACCCCAGAGCCTCTGCCAACCTGAAGTGGTACAGTCAGAAATGACCAAATATAACAGAGCCATTGAAATTCACTAGGCGCTCCCTTATATCTGAGGCTTGTGTTTGCGTCAAATAGCGCAATAGGGCCACATATGGGGTATTTCTATAAACTGCAGAAACGGGGCAATAATTATTGGGGTGCATTTCTCTGGTAGTAGGTTTATAATTATGAAAAATATTGGATTACAATAAAATCTCTGCACAGAAAATTAAAATTTTCAAATTCCTTACACACATAGCTTTTATTTCTGTGACTCCCCTAAAGGGTTAAAACACTTTCTGGATGTGCTTTTGCAGAGTTTGGGGGGTGCAGTTTCTGAAATGGGGTGCTTTGTGGGGCTTTCTAACATACAGGCCCCTCAAATACACTTTAAACCTGAACAGGTCCCTAAAAATATCTAATTTTGAAATTTTACTGAAAATTTGGAAATTTGCTGCTAATGTTTTAAGCTTCCTATCGTCTAAAAAAATGAAATATAGTTTAATAAATGCCGCCAACATAAAGTAGACATGTTGCTAATGCTATTTAATATATAATTTATGTGGTATAACCACTTTCTGTATACGCAAAGAAGTTTCAAATTTGGAAAAATGCATTTTTTCACATTTTTTCACATTATTTGAGTTTTTTTCATAAAGATTTGTTATGAGTATCGACTCCAATTTACCAGAAATGTAAAGTACAATATGTCACGAGAAAACAATCTCAGAATCAGCCGGATAGGTAAAAGCATCCCAAAGTTATTAATGACTAAAGTGACACTGGTCATATTCATAAAATTTGTCTCTGTCATTAAGGCCATTTCAGGCTCTGTCCTTAAGGGGTTAATGGGATTGAATATTCCATCGAATATTCGAATACTCGGGAGATATTCGTACGAATATCGAATATTCAAATATTTCACTATTCGGTCATCACTAGTATTTACTTCCCTCCTTGATGATTATCTGTATGAAACTTGTCAGGAGCATAGGCAGGGACAGTGTCAGGACGGTGGCATAAGAGATAGCGCGGGGCAGGGGCTGCCCTTTCTAGGGCTATCACTCCAATAGTCCCTGAGCGAGCAGGGGTAGCATGGTGCAGTGACAAGGGACCAACAGGGTTCAGTGCTCCAATGTCTAAGCAAGACCTAATCTGCTCTTAAACCTACCCACTGCAAATAATCTATTTGGTCACATTGTATACTGTCTTGAGGTGTGATATTGGTTACTCGGTTAGCAATCAAGTGTGACTTTGGGTTCATGTGATGCATTGGGCCAGGGGTCCTGTTTTGTTTTTTTTATTCTAAATTTTATTTGATTTTTTTCATTTTTGACACAAGGAGGTGTCCTGTTTTATATAGTGAAGGTGTTTCACACATTGAGGTGTGTCGTGCAGATTTTACTTATTATTTATTAAAAGTTTTATTCATTGTTGTGGGGACACATCTGTGCAATATAGTCAATCTAATTATCTGTGTACATTTTTAATTACAAAATCATATCTTGTTGTACTATATCAGAGTTATGGTGTATGTATGTATGTATGTATGTATGTATTGTGCATATTTATGTGTGTAATTTGTATGTACACAGGTTATGTGCACTAATATATAAGGTGTGTATTTATCTATGTAATGTGCATTTTTGTGCATCTGTGTATGTGTTTATATCTGTGTATGTGTTTATGTATGTGTTGTGCATATTTTCTTTTTTATCTGTTCATGTAGGTATGTATGTATTGTGCATATTTGTGTGTAATATTTATGTACACAGCTGCACTGAGACCCATGCCTCTGATATGTCAAAAATTATTAAGCCTATGTACACAACTGTGGATGCCATGGCATTTGCCTGGAGTTCTATAGACTTACAAAGCTTGTGATAGTGGGCAGCATGGAAGTGTCATCTGTAGGCTGCCCTTAATCAGTGACCATGCAGTACAGAGACATACATGGATGTGTATGTACTGTCATTATAAAAACTTTTGACATGTCATGTTAAAAGTTTTGATCAATTGAGGTCTTGGTGCCAGGACCTTCACCGATGGCTAGATCATCACTCAATCTGTCATAGTATAAGTAATGGGCTCTATACACTATAATAGAACCCATCTCCCGCAATGAATTTCAAGCCCGTCACTTCCAATACGACAGAATGAGTGACAATCTAGCCATTGTTGGGAATCTCAGCACCAAGACCCCAACTGATCAAACCATGCCTGTCTGACCTATCCAGTTTTCCCCATAATGGAAATAATAATTTAATGACCACTCATATGCCTTTCATAGAGGTCATTAACCTGTCATATTCTAGCTCGATACCTGAGGCTGTCATGGGTACCTTCTGCTGAAGATTGTGATATAAGAGCAGACCAGGTGGTTCAGGTAGTCATTTTCTCCCATCTTTTAAGTTTCTAAGGTTGTGTTCTCACATTGTGTTTTTGATATCTTTTTGCAGCAGTTGCAGTGAAATTGCCATATATATGGTACTATTTTACGGCAGTTTTACAACAATAAAGCTGAAATTGTAGCAAAATCACATGAAAAATGTAACAAAAAGCCATGTGTCAACACAACCTAAGTACTTGGCGAATTCTCTACACCTCCAGCTTAATGCAAAAAAATGGGAAATCCGGCCGGGTTGGTAAAAATCTCTGCCATAACACTTTTTTCTTTAAACTGTTTTTTATTCAAGACTTTAGAATATGGTGTCACATAAACAATTGTGACTGGCAGTGTGCTAGCATCACTGGTCACATACACAACTCTATGCAATGTTACTGTACTTACATGAGTGGTTTAGTGCTGGTTATATCTGTGTATGTAGGGAAGGTTCCTAGCATTAATTTCCCTGGCAGGCTCAAGGTACCCCAGTCAAACATTATCCATCACTGCCCTCTCACCCTGCCTATTCCCCTCTCACATCACTCCTTCCAGTTACTTACCAGAACTGTGTCAGAACATTGCATAACACAACAGAACATTGCACCTGCTTATTCCTCTCTTGTTTGGTTGTCACTTTGTATAGCTCAGGGAGCATGCTCTACACACACCCTTCTCTTCTCTGAATGTCTATTAAAAATATATATACTGTATGTATATGTGTAAGACAGGGAATTGGTGATGCAGGCTTTGACGGATGGTTAAAGTTGGTGACATTACTCAGGGAGACGGCTTGAGTTCTTAGATAAGATCCAGCCACGTCTCCAGAGACAGCAATGAATGATACTTTGTGTAGAAAGGGAGAAAATAGCCAGGGAACTGTGTAGACAACCCACACTGAATATGAAAGGACTACACTGCAGTATCCCAGACCCCATATTCCCCCATATTATGTGCTACTGTAGAATATTATTGTTTCCACTGCGTTTCTGTGTCTTAAACTGTACTCTATTCACCAACAAGTAGCAAATGCTAAAGGATCAGCATTTTGCTGTGTAATTGTGCTACCTGCTAGCAGAGATGGTATGTCTGGGTCACCTCCTAATTCTGGGCCTATCAGGGCTTGCTAAAAGTCTCCTTACTTCTCTGAGCCAATGGGTGCTCAAGTTACACCAGGCCTCTTTCCAGCAATGGAAATCTTTCTCTGTAGCATAAAAAAGGATGGTTAGAGTATGCCTGGGTAGCAGTCCGTTTTTATCTTTAGTGTTCCTGTACAGGGCTGCAGCTGTATCAAGACCCAGAGAGAGAGTCTTCCTCCAGAAGCCTGGCTGCTGCCGGTGCTCATTCTTTTCCTATGCTGCTGTACTCCTGTATCTCTGTGTTCCTGAGTTCCAGAGTCTGTCAGCTCAGACAGGCCCCTCTGAAGCTGGAGCGTGCGGGACCCGGTGAGAAGCAGATCGCAAGATGAGCCCTGCAGCATGGACAGGTGATGTATGGAGTTTAAGCAAGGGCTGCAAGGACATCCGTAACGATGTCCTTGCAGCTCTTGTTAAATGATTATCGGGCCGCGTAATAGGCCCAGTAAACAAGCGCCGATCTAGCAGATCCCAGCTTGTTTACAGTCATTATCAGGCTCTGGTCGGCCCGTGTAATACTACCCTTAGCACTCTGTCAAATGGGACTACCTCCCAGACTACATGCAAAATCTTTAGTAGGTGGAGTACACGCAGCCGCTGCGCCCACACGGATGGCGGGCTGCTGTCATTACCAGGCCAAGCGCCTTGTCTCTGGAACCTCGTTAATCATCAGCAGAACCTAAGGTGTGGAGGAAAGATACACAACAGCCTGTGCAGGATCTGGTGGACACACTTGAGCGTCTGTCTTTGACACCATCACCAGGAGCAGAAGCCAGCCCTACAGCATCCAAATCCACCTTGACAGTGCCTTCTACTTTCAATAGAGTCCCCAAGTTGGCAGACACCATCTCATCTTCTACTCTAGTGGCAGTCCCCAAGTCAGCAGACACTATCTCACCTTCTATTTTAGCTGCTGTTCCTAAGTCAGGACACACCATATGAACGTCTGCTTTAGGGGCAGTCCTAAAATCGGGACACACCATTCCACCTTCTGCTTTAGGGGCAGTCCCAAAGTCAGCAGCATGTCCTGCCGCGCATGGAGTAGGTCACAAAGAAGCCTAGCTCCAGTGAAAGCAGCCTAAAACCGGACAACAATACAGCACAGCTCATTTACCACACACTGGTATCTTATTCCTCCCTTAATATTGGGATCGACATGCCAAGGGGAAAGAACAAGAAGAATAGCCCGCAGATGCTGACAAAGTTCTTCCAGGTCTCCCAACATGGAGCCGAATGCTTGCAGAGGGAGGGAGAAAACAAAGACTCCAGCACAACAAAGCCACTTGCACATCCTCCAGTGGAGGACCAAGTCTCCCCTATAGCTGTGTTCACAGGAGAGGTTGGGGGGATACTTCTCTGCCAGAACACTTTCTCCTAGATCAAAAACAATGTTTCAAAGGAATTTCCCTGGGATACCAACTTTTGTCTTCTGGGCACTTTATTCCACTATTTGTGGGCAAATGGGAAACGGATCAAAAAAGGACATTTACGCAACAACAATGGAATGATAAGTATGCTTTGCCTTCAAAAGGTTTACACTGTATTGATCATTTAGGTTCTTGAAGAAAACTACTGCACAGGTGGTACATGACACCTTACAGACTGGCCAAAATGTTGCCTTCTGCGTCTCCGACCTGTGGGAGATGTAATGGCAATGTGAGGTTCTTCCTGCACATATGGTGGGAGTGCCCAGTGATAGTATTTTTTTTTTTTTTAAAGTTCTCATTCCCAAATTGGCAAACAAATGCCAATCTTGCTGTGTAAAATGGCCCTTAGATGTATGTCTTGGGGTGATAGTTTTGTTTAAATAAATTTTTTTTGATACCTTAAAACTCCTTTAAATCAGATGGTGCAATATCTTTAACTGCACCATAAACGTATAATAAAAAACAGATATGAGCAACAGTAAATAGTGAAGAAACCGTGGGCCCTTCAAACAACAGATCAGTGGGGTTTCTGGAAGTCAGATACCAGACAAATAAATACTGATGGTCTATTCTCCAAATAGGCCATCTATTTTAGAAAGTGGGATAACCTTTTTAAATGTCACATATAGGTTTATGTTTTCAAGCCAAAATCATTCAGATAAATCATGTCATGATAATTTTGTTCATTTCTATTTACATAGAATCCAAATGGATCTGATTTGATTACTGTATGTAGACAACAAGTTGCACCAATTCCCTGCACAATAAACATTATGATGTACGTAGTGCAATCCAAGTTCTTCATAGGAAGGGCTGCACATATGTTATAAAATCATTTCACCATAAACATAAAATGGGTAGCATGGGAACATTTGGCATCAATTTCTCCATTTAGTTCACAATCCATACAAATCATAGTTTTTACAAATACATAACAGGTTTTACAGATGCTGTCTCAGAGAACCCTCTACAGCCATCGGCATCAACTGAGAAAATTACAGGGAGATTACAGACTTAGCCAGCAACATTTGAAGAGAATTTTTTGTGCATGTGTTACTCATCTTTTAAAAAAATATTATCTGTATCAGTTTATTCTTACATCAATTACCAGATCTAAATATTATAACTGTAAGGCTATGTTCACACTGCATATGAGTCCGGCCGCATTTCGTACGCCACCGTACATGTGCGGCTGAAACTACAGGCATGGGAAAAATAGACATGCGGCCGGATGCGTATGAACCGCGAACATACGCCCGCAGTACAGTTATGCTTCCCTAGCTTGTTTCGAAGCGATCTGAAACAGGTCATTTACTTGGAAATCTTCGCCCAGCCCAATAAAACTCACAGAACCTTTTGGATCGAAAAATCAAGTTCAATTTGGCTGAAATAAGTACTCCGTACGGGACCGCATGGAAATCCACGGCCGGAGGTTGGAACATTTCCGTCCTCAAACAATGATCTTGTTCATTTTTCACTGCGCCGTATACGATCCGGCCGTAAGCTCATACGTAGTGTGCATTGTGCGGGCGTATATTGTATACTTTCAAGCGAACGCATCAACCTCAAAACTATGTGCGTATATTCGCCGTTTGCACTACGGCCGGAATCATACGCAGTGTGAACATAGCCTAAAGACAGTATTGATTGTGACTGTAAAAGAGACTATAATCAGAGATAAGCAAACTTTTCAAATGTTTGTTTCAACAGGTTTGCCGAATTTTGGCATAAAGTTTGGGTTTGTCCAAACCTTAAAGTGATCACCTCCTTTCCATATAAGGAGTTCTCAGCACCATTCTTAATTGTGGAAATTCCATATCTTACCATATAAAGGATTTTTTGTGGTCTCTCCCCTGAAAAATGCATGTTATTGTTGGTGGACAGTGCAGTAGGGGCGGGGCTTAATGATAGTGGAATCCCCATATCCTCGCCCACACCAGCATCTAGGCCCCACCCCCACTCCAGTCATTTCCTCATCACTATGGCAGTCACTAGATTTTGTTGGTTTCCAGATGTTAATAGGAAAACTTTAATATAAACCTGTTTCAAGTGACTCTGTACCCTAATGGACACTGATTACAAGTGCTGTTTACAAGTGCCTTATGATGGACTTCCATTGGGCAGAAACCCATCCTACTTTATAAGTTTTGTTTCTATTTATTGTGATATTTATGCCTATTGCATTTAATTTG
Source organism: Dendropsophus ebraccatus (assembly GCF_027789765.1). Classification (NCBI taxonomy): domain Eukaryota; kingdom Metazoa; phylum Chordata; class Amphibia; order Anura; family Hylidae; genus Dendropsophus; species Dendropsophus ebraccatus. The sequence goes on from NC_091457.1 coordinate 70,414,054, forward strand.
TGACTATTCCCCTATGCTGCTGTTATCTTGCATTTGGGGTATATGTGTTTTATTTGAGAGAGAAATTTGCACTTTTCGACCCATTTTGAGTGACACATCTCTGTCCGGTGGCCATTTTGAAGGTACTTTACAGATAATAGACTGTAACCCGTTGTACCTGGTGATCAAGTAAAGTCACTTTTAAACAAGAATACCTCATATCCTTGTTGGCTGATTTCTACTGCACCTCCACAATGCCAACAATGTTCCTGTGATCACTTCAGACAACAGTACTAGGAAGTTGGTCCCGAGGAAAAATATTTCAGTATGCCCAATACCAAGGCTCTCAGCATCTAATTACAGATGCTGCCTGGACGGGGGAAAGTCCGTTACAGGCATTCCACGTCCAAGGGAATCAGTCAGCACCCGAGTCCTAACTAAGGTGCTGACAATGTGCTCTAGCTGGCAGTCCCCTAGTGAGCATGGTACTTTTTGGTAATTTGCCCATGCAGGGGATTATACATAATCTCAGGTTTCCTATTGTAAAGAAGTGTCAAAGAGGAGTTGTTTGTTCCACACTCGGGCACACCTCACTACTTCATCCTCCTCCCACTAATCTATGAACCAAAATGTGTTGGAACTGTAGTCTAGGGGTAACTCACCTGCCTACATACCGGCTAGCAGTTCATTTTTTGTTCAAATTCTCTGATGGAAATTAAATGTACGTCTTTATTTTTTTTCTCATAATTGCATCATTTTTTCACACTCTGAATTTTTGATTAGTATTTTGGTCAGTATTTTGCAACCAAAACCAAGAGTAGATTAAAAACAGAAAGGCTGTGTTCACACACTGTTGAAATTTAGTGGATGGCTGTCATTTAATGGAAAATAATGGCCATTATTTCAAAACAACAGCCTTTGTTTTAAAATAACGGCAATTACTTGCCATTAAATGGTGGCCATCCACTCAATTTCAATAGGGATATGAACCAAAGAATAAACTGCCTCTAGACAGGAGAGTTACCATAAGACCACTGCTAAAACACATTTGTACTCAGAGATTCAGCTATATCTGAGAGTTTCCTTCAGACATAAACTACCTACAGAGGACTGATCTGCAATCAGAGACACTGGCTGACAGCTGAGCAAGCAGGAGGCCAGACATCATTGATTATTCATGAAGAAGAGGGAGGAGGAAGGAGTGATGAGGTGTGCCAGATTGCGGGACAAACAACTTGTCTTTGACTCTTCATTACAGTAGGAGACCTGAGATTATGCATAATCCACTGCATGGACAAATTACCAAAAGGCAACATGCTCACTATGGAACTACCAGCTACAGCCTACTGTCAGCACCTTAGGTTCGGCCCGGGAGCTGACAGATTCCCTTTGACCCTATAAAGGGATAAACATCCACGAAGGATTCAACACTGAGCTACAACATCTACTGTCATCCAACTCTCCCACAGTATATATAACTTTCTCAGGTATGAAGAGTGAGGAGTGAATCCCTCAAGCCGATGTAACGATTGACTGTGTTATTAGTATCTGTTGAATCACACTAGTTACCCCATACTTTACGGAATTTGGAAGCACATTCAATGTTAATGTTTAAACACATATCATCTCATGTCATCAAGATATGGCAGTGTTGACCAAGGTCATCCATTCTAGCAACATAGGGGGCCTAGGATCCATCCAGCACAGTGCAATAGCCTTATAGGCCAAAAATAAAAATTCTCTTTGTAATATTTGCTGATGGTTCCACATTTTCTCATAGTTGCACAATCAGTTCAAGTAGGGACAACACCTTTCCCCAAAAGGAACTTATCACAGGACATCTCCAAATCATGTACATAAAGTCAGAGCGCGGATGCCTACATCTGTAGCACTCCTTTGTGGAGCACCTACCCATTTTACACAGCATGACCAGGATGAGGTTACTTTGATGGAATATTAACAACTGTATCAATTTATTGTTGATGGTTGGTGATACAAGCAGATTAGAGGACATAGCCTCTTTCCAATCTTTATTTGTTAGGGCAGGGATTAGCTCCTTCCATTTCACTTCCACCGGAATAGGACCCCCTTGTATTTTGGCACTGATAAGATGCATGTACAATGTAGTAATAATGCCAGGTGGACCCTGTGATTTAAAAAAAATTCTTCTCAAAGGGTATCTAGAAAAAGTCTTGTTAGGGATATCAAACTGCGGTCTGACAACATGCCGTAGTGGTAAAAGTTTGTAGAACAACTGTCATGGAACATGGAAGGCTTCCTACAGTTGGGTGAAGACAAATCAGCCAAAAAGGGGTTGTACCATAAATGTCTATCTAACATCAGGTGAGTGTACTGTGAGAGACCTTTGGCAGCAGTCCATACTTGTACAGCTAGGCTGTGTAAGGGAAACCACCTTTGATCAGCATTCTCTCTAAAACAGGCCATAACTGATGAAAGCCCAAATAGTGGACCAAATGGTGTTCCTTATTGGCAACACTTATGCCTTGGCCCATTCCATTAAGCATCTGAGTTGGCCAGACAGATAGTACAAGGGAGGGTTTCCTATACCCTAAATATATCTCTCACATATGCAAGAAGGGGGAATATATTAGTTTGGTTCTCTTTAAATTCTTGGCTAATTATTATCCCCAGATACATAAATTGGTGACTCCCCTAAGACCAGATACCACCACCAAAACAGGCTGCCTGACATAACCTGACAGGTTACTCACTGGGTTAATTTCACCCAGAAGAGCTTTGACAGCAGTGGATCACTTGGGTATAATGACTTATGGCCTGTTTTAAATCTGTATCTGACAGCAGAATAAGTTTCATTGTCAATTACTCTTTATTTGCTACCAGAGACAGCTTTATAACCGGTCACCTGACATAACCTGGCAGGTGCTTCACAGAGTGAACTTAGGACAGCTGTGGACAGTGTGTACTGATATACAAAATGACAGGACAGGAGCAATTTCACAGCAATACAGCTTACACTACTATCCTAAGTAGTCCCTGATACTTAATCAAATTCTATAACCCTCTCTAACCCTGCCTCTACATACCTATCTCTGTAGCTTGTGTAAATCTATTTGTTCAGTTAAAGGAGAAGTCCGGTGAAAATTTTTATGAAAGTATTGTATTGCCCCCCCAAAGGTTATGCAAATTACCAATAAACACTTATTGCAGGAAATGCTTATAAAGTGCTTTTTTTTCCCTGTACTTACTACTGCACCAAGGCTTCACTTCCTGGATAAAATGGTGATGTCACAACCCGACACCCAGAGCTGTGCAGGCTGTGGCTGCTGGAGAGGATGATGGCAGAGGGATGCTCATTGTCCCTCCAGTGCCCTGTGTCCCTCAGTGTCCCCCTGCAATCATCCTCTCCAGCAGCCACAGCCCGCACAGCTCTGGGAGTGCGGTCATGACATTACCATTTTATCCAGGAAGTAAAGCCTTGATGCAGTAGTAAGTGCAGGGAAAAAAAACACTTTATAACTATTTCCTTTAATAAAAGTATGTTGGTGATTTGTTTAACTTTTGGGGGGCAATGCAATACTTTAATTAAAAAAAAAATAAATAAAATTGCTGGACTTCTCCTTTAACTGTACAGGAGTTAATGCTCTTCAATATATATAAAGTGAAGGAGAAAATGTGACGTCACAATGGGTTGCCTTGCAGCCAATTGCCTAACTGCAAGGGATTATTGATAACTGGACTTTTGATATAATAAAATGTACAATTTGTGGCCACTATTTTGAAAGTTTGATTCACTCATCTATAGTTACGTATGTATGATGGCAGTATTGCGAGTCACAGGGAGTATCAAATCACGTAACTACTATATTATTCAGGAGACCTCAAGATATATTGCCTTACTCTCTTTCCACTGCAGTAATGTTTTTGCAATAGTGTTTCTTTCCATTTTTTCTGTTCATGCTGCTTTTTTAAAAGATGCACTGCAATGTACTGCACAACGATGGCCTTAGTTCAGGGAAAGAAATGGAAATAATATGTGCTTGCAGAGTTATCTCTGTGATCTGATATAGTACTTTACACTATCATTAAGGTGGTCTCCTAGGTCTTGTAATTTAAGTCTTCCCACTCATGGAACACCTGATTGACCCTACCCAGGAACAGGGTCTTATATTTAGTTAATCTGCTAGGGTCCAAATCAGGAGATTTTTTTTTTTTGTAAGCTAATCACTATAATCTAAGAAAGAAAATAGAAAAAGCTTGTCTGAAAGTAAAGCACCCTTTCATAAAAAGTTCCTTATAGCCTGAAACTATATGGTTTAATTCTCGTAGCATTCAGAGGCGTTTTCTGTCAAAAACACAATCCCGCTTGTCTCTAGAGCTGAGGTCTGCACATAAAATATCAATAACAATAAAAACTGTAGACAGTTCCAAAATAAAGGTTTAAAAGCTTTTTAAAATATATGCCTTTTTGATATATTAAATGCAAAACAATAGCTGTCAGAGTTGGATAGGAGACATTTGCTGTATAATCCATTTCTCAGTTTTGCCAAGAGGTGTAAATTTCATTCCACTCTTGAATAATGTACAAAATAATATATCGAAGAGAAAAATGGTTCAATTCTGGCAGTGATGTCTGTGTCCCATGTAAACCTGTCCAATAATTGGGATTGCAGCTGTGTCTTTTCAAATTTTACAGCACCAGCATTCCTCCTAACATCTTTATGGTCTCCATATGTTCTCATTACAGTGATAAGATATGAACAGGGGAACAGGGGCTACTGGTGAACCTTTCAACAGTTGCTGAGCTAAGTAGTAGGATAAATATTGTCAGTAATTATGAAAACATAGAATTAAACACAAAACTTAAACCTGCATATTAATGGAGAACATTTTAAATACTTAATGAGGTTGTCCCACACCCCAATGCTGGTGTTTGGGGCAACGAAAAATGGTTTTGGTACCAAAGAGAGAACTTGTGTTTTCTAGGTGAATTCTGTTTCAGAGAGGGCTTGTTCAACTAGAGAGGTATGGATTGACTAATGCAGTTTGTTTTTCACATGAGAGGGGCTGGACTGGTGACCCTAGGGTGTGACACTATGATATGAGCTGTGCAGATGGTGTGTGGAGGAAGTCTCTGAAGGAGATTGTTACATTAGTGGATAGTAAACTAATGACCACTTTTAAGACAAAACTAGAAAGTCTGGCCATGGAGGAGAGTTTTTTTTTACCCCCACAGCTTTCTCTGGTCAAGGCTGTAAGACAAGTTCTCTGGAGGCTAGAGAGGGGCTATAGGGGAGCTTTGGTTACCTAGGTTATGCTAGGTTTTCCTTAGGAGTTCAGTCATATAGTGTTTCAAACTAAACGCTTTTTGTCCTTAAAAATTGGAAATGTTAATAGGGGCCTTAGAAGAGGTTAGGACCCTTGAGAGATGGATGTGATAAATTAGTGGTTGAGGTCTTTGTCAAGAAACATAGTCCTTGGTGTGGCTCTTTTGAAGAGAACAGGAACCTAAGATCCTAAAGAGGGATGTGTGAAGCAGCATAGGTCTTGGGTGAAGCCTTGTGAAGTTAGCATGGTCATAAAATATATGCTGGTAATTTGTTCCCTGTAGAGATGAGCAAACACGCAGATTCAAGCCTACTATTCACTTGAGTATCAGGGAACTCGAAAGTACTTAAAGGGGAACTCCGGATACGAAAAACGTGTTTTCTATTAAAAGTACATTAAAAGTTAAATACATATGTCTATACAATGTATTACTGTATCCAGGGCCGGCTCCAGGTTTTTATGGGCCCTTGGGCGAGAAATCCTCAGCGGGCCCCTTTGTATAGCACACCTCGGGGCACACCTACCAAATAAAGTTTGACAAAATACCGAAAAAAACATAATTCAGTAACTCTGTTATGGTCAGTATGGCAAAGGCAGTCTGACAAGACACGGACAGTGAGCCCTGAGCTGACCCCACCCACTGACCCTGCCTAATTGCCACGGACGGCCCTAAACGGCCCGGACAACCACGGAGTCGGTCCCTACACTAAATAGGTGCGACACACAGAGCACGGACAGACAAACAAAACACAATAAGAGGTGTCAGACAAACCAGGTCAGCAACAGTCGAGCGGCGAAGTACAAAAACAGCAAACAGGAGAATAGTCGAGGTCAGATGCAGAAGGTCCAGAATACAGAGATCAGAGGAACTAAACAGGGAGCTGAGCAGGCGAGTGAACTCTAATAGTCAGCAGGGAAGGGAGAAACTTGCTGCTTTTTATCTGGGATCAGAGACTAAGTCCAGCAGATGATTGGACCAGCCCTGATCCCAGCAGCAAGTTCAGCTGAGAAGATCAAGCAGAGTAGTAAACCCTGCACTGCCAGGAGTCTGCCAGGAAAAGCGGGTGTGGCTGTCAAATACAACATAATTCAGACAGAGTAAAAAGAAAAACACAGACAAGCTCAGCGCTTCCTCGACCGCCCAGCATGGACCGAGGAGCGCAAAGTCATATTCCTAACAGTACCCCCCCTCTTATGAGGAGCCACCGGACCCTCACTCAAAGGACCAGGCTTAGAGGGGTTACGGGTATGAAACTGCCGGATAAGGCGTGAGGCATGTATGTCCTTACTGGCAACCCAAGTATTTTCCTCGGGACCGAATCCTTTCCACTGGACAAGATATTGGACAGAATTTTGAACTTGGCGAGAGTCCAAAATCTTGTCCACTTCAAACTCCAGCTCACCTTGTATGACCAGAGGAGCAGGGAGGACTGCTGGAAGCACAGGAACTATATATTTTTTTAACAATGATTTATGAAAGACATTGTGAATCCTCATATTATTGGGTAATTGTAGGCGGAATGACACAGGATTAATGATTTCTGAAATTAGATAAGGACCAATGTATTTGGGTGCTAATTTCCCAGAAGGGACTCAGTTTAAGATTTCTCGTGGAGAGCCACACCTTATCCCCTACCTGATATTCATGGCCAGATATACGTCTTTTATTAGCTTGTATGCTAGACGACCTCTGGGCCTTAGTCAGGCTCTCAAGAGCCTGGGCCCAGACTGTGCACAGTCTTTGATAGATAACTTCAGCTGAAGGATTTACAGACTCTGGAGAGTGAGCCGACGAATACCTGGGATTATATCCATAATTGCAAAAGAAAGGTGACATTTTGGTAGACTGACTCTCTCTATTATTAAGCGCGAACTCTGCTAGAGGCAAATATTTTTTCCATTTATCCTGAGAACACGATACAAAACATCTAAGAAATTGTTCTAAAGATTGGTTTACCCTCTCCGTTTGCCCATTAGACTGGGGGTGAAAGGCAGACGAAAAGGACAACAAAATCCCCAAACGACCACATAGTTCTCTCCAGAATTTGGAGACAAACTGAACTCCCCTGTCAGAGACAATATTTTCAGGAACCCCATGTAACCTTAGGATATGGTTTATGAACAGCGTGGCCAAGGTACAAGCATTGGGGAGTTTTTTCAACGGAATAAGGTGGCACATTTTGGAGAATCTGTCCACCACCACCCAGATCACTGTTTTCCCTTTGGACAATGGCAAATCTGTGATGAAGTCCATAGCGAGGTGGGTCCAAGGTCTCCTAGGTATAGGAAGAGGGTAGAGGAAGCCCTCTGGTAACCTACGAGGGACCTTGGACCTAGCACAGACCTCACAAGCCTCAACAAATAATTTTACATCTTGGGACCAAGATGGCCACCAATATTGCCTTGAGAGGAGATACTTGGTACCAGCAATTCCCGGGTGACCAGCCAGAACAGAACAATGAGTTTCCTCCAAGACTCTAAGCCGGAGATTGGGGGGTACAAAGAGTTTTCCCTCCGGAGTATTTTCAGGGGCAAGGGACTGAGACTCTACCACCTGAGTGGCAAGATCGGGTTGAAGGATGGCAAGGACCACCCCAGGCGCAAGTATATTTTCTGGTTCACCTTTGAGGACATTACTGGCATCAAAACTCCGCGATAGGGCATCAGCTTTGACATTTTTAGAACCTGGACGATAGGTTATCTCAAAATCGAAACGACTAAAGAACAATGCCCACCTCGCCTGACGAGGGGTTAGGCGTTTGGCCTTGTCAAGGTACAATAAGTTTTTGTGGTCAGTTAGTACCCTGACCTTGTGTTTAGCTCCTTCAAGGAAATGCCTCCATTCGTCGAATGCCCACTTGATGGCAAGCAATTCCCTGTTACCAATATCATAATTTCCTTCTGCTGGAGAAAATTTTCTGGAGAAGTAAGCTATTGGTCGGAGGTTGGTGAGACTCTCAGGGCCCTGAGAAAGAACCGCACCAACTCCCACCTCTGAAGCATCAACTTCAATAACAAAAGGTTGCTCCAGATCTGGCTGGATTAGCACTGGTGCCTTGGAGAAACATCTTTTTAACTGTCCAAATGCCTCTATTGCCTCGGGAGTCCAGTTATCTAGGTCAGCCCCTTTTCTAGTCAGGTCAGTAAGGGGTTTAGCAATTATGGAAAATCCCTTAATAAATTTTCTATAATAGTTGGCAAATTCTAAGAATCTTTGCAAGGCCTTGAGGTTAGTGGGACGTTCCCATTTCTCAATGGCTGCCACTTTGACAGGATCCATACTAAATGAGTTGGGAGAAATTATGTACCCCAGAAAAGAGACCTTCTGGATTCCGAATTGGCATTTGGACAGTTTGGCAAACAAGTTATTACTTCTAAGCAAATGCATAACAGTGCGAAAATGGTTTACGTGGGAAGACCAATCCGGCGAAAAAATTAGGATATCATCCAAATACACCACCAAGAATTTGCCCAGATGTTCCCTGAATATGTCATTCACAAAATGCTGGAACACTGCAGGGGCATTACTCAGACCAAATGGCATCACCCGATACTCAAAATGTCCCTCAGGGGTATTGAAGGCGGTCTTCCACTCATCCCCATCCCTTATTCTGATCAGATTGTAGGCTCCACGAAGATCTATTTTGGAGAACCACTGAGCACCCACAATCTGATTAAAGAGATCTGGAATAAGGGGAAGGGGGTGCTGGTTTTTGATAGTGATCTTATTTAGTTCTCGGTAGTCAATACACGGTCTAAGACCACCATCCTTTTTACCAACAAAAAAGAACCCTGCACCCATGGGAGAGCTGGAGGGACGGATGTGACCTTTGCGGAGACTTTCCTGAATGTATTCTCGCATAGCCTCCCTCTCAGGCCTAGACAAATTAAAAATTCTACCTTTAGGGTATTTAGTACCAGGGATCAAATCAATGGAGCAATCATATGGCCTATGAGGTGGCAACACATCAACAGCCTTCTCATCAAATACATCTGAGAAATCAGAAATAAACTCCGGGATCTCCCCCTCCTTGGGGAAGACATCTGCAGCATTCAGCGAAATACAATGAGGAGAGCACTCAGATCCCCATTTTACCAATTCACGAGTGGACCAAGCAAAAACAGGATTATGTTTACTCAACCAAGGTAAACCCAGAATAACATCAGTAGATAAATTGTCCATGATTAAAAAGTCAAGCATTTCTTGGTGAATCGACCCAACCTGCACCTCCATAGATGGAGTGACATAGCAGACTCTACCCCGGGCCAAAGGGGCAGAATCTGCACTAGTGATGGTTAACGGATTATTGAGCAAAAGCGGACATGCCTCTAAACGTGACCAAAAACCGGAGCTAATGAAATTGGCGGAGGCCCCAGAATCCACATGAGCAAAACCCGAGACCAATTTGTCCCCCAAACAAAGTGAGATAGGTACCAATAATTTTTTTTTTTTTTTTTTTTTAAACATTTTTTATTGCTTTTTCCATTTTTAAAAACATTAGAAGACAAGGCAAGCGGAGCGATCACTCCGCCAAGAAGGGTAATACAAGTGATACAGACAGACCCGAAGGCCAAAAGCGTGCCCCTAGGACAACCAGCCATAAATGTAAACATACAAAAGTCACGAGTACCACGTAAGTTGTCCTGGGCTTCGGAACAATAATATAAAGCTATCAACATTAATGGAATGAACAATAAACAATAAACCCCCCCCCTCCACCCCTGTGCTCACGTCCTCGTCCATTTTCTGGCACCTTTGTGTTAGAGTAAGACAGGCAGCTCACCAATCATTTAGACTCTCAGTCTCCCCAACGTGCCCGCCACATCTTTTCGCATGTACCATGTCGTAGTTTTGAACGGAGTCATTATATGAACAAGTTCCTCGCGAGACAAGAAAGACAGTATGAATGACTTCCATTTCTTAAAGAACCCCTTGGTCAATTTGTCTTTTGACCTGAGTACCTCCATTTGATCCCACACCATATATTTTTTAACTTGTTCCACAACATCAGTGGGTGAGGGCATGTGCGGAACCAGCCACCGAGCAAGAAGACACCTTTTTGCGACCAGCACAAATACATGAACCAACCTGGTCACCTCTCCGTCCTCAGGCTCCACATGTAGTGCCAAAAAGGAAGGTTCCAAAGATAAAGAGACGCGAAGTTTGTCTCTGAGTAGGTCCTTCACGGAGAGCCAAAAATGTCTCGAGAACGGACAGGTGACCAGCCCATGTAGGAGATCAGTTCCCCTTTCATTACAGTTAGGGCAGGCTTCTATCCTATCAGGGTGGTCACCAGTTTTCGGAAACGAGAACCCATAAGTTGCATGGTGCATGATCTTGTACTGCGTTTCTCTCCAGGCCTCGCATACCATCGCTTTGCGAACTGCGGCCCACCCCTCCAAGACAAACTTGCATAAATCCGTCCTCGCTAGCTTGGATTCCCAATACTGGAAAATGCCCTGAGAGTATTGTTGAGAAGAGAGCCCCCTGAGAATCCAATATATGTGGGATAGGGAGTGTATTGGATTTTCGGTTTGAATCAGATCCCGGGTGAAATTGGCCTGATATAATGGAGATACATTAGCCAGCCTGGCCGTTAAAAAACTCACAATCTGGTTATATAAGAGGAAATGACCAGATCCGAGGCCATATTTGTCTCTTAGTTCTGGAAAGGACATGTACCTATGCTCAGTGGGGTGGAGTAGCTGCTGTACCGTTAGTATGCCCCTATCTCTCCACACAGTGTAGAATGCGTTGAGCACCTCGGTGTTCAATTCTGGGTGGGACCACAAAGGCATCTCTCGCCCAATCAAAAGAGGGAGACCTGCCCCCTTTAGGCACTTTTTCCATGCCATGATAGAGTCTCTTAGCAAGAGACTTTGCTTGACCGACCTCGGGATCGCCGAGAATTTAGCAAATAGACATGTCTGAAGCGACCAGGGAGCTGCCATAGCCGTTTCCAATCTTACGTTTGAATACGGGCCTCCTCCCCTCATCCAATCCACCCCATGACGCAGCAGACAGGCTAGGTTGTAAGAACGTACGTCAGGAAAATTTAGGCCTCCCTGACCCTGGAAAAGCATTAACTTTTTCAATGAAATGCGTGGACGTTTCCCTTTCCATATAAATTTTGTGAAAGCGGAATTCAGTTTGTTAACGTCCTTATGACGCAGGAGGATGGGTAAGGTCTGCATTGGATAGAGCAGCCTGGAAAATGATAACATTTTTAGTAAATGGCATCTAGCCATAATCGGGAGAGGGAGCGTTTTCCACTTATTCATATCTTGTAAGATGGACTGGATGAGGGGAGGGTAGTTCAGCTGATATAATTGTCCCGGTTGGGGGCAGATGAGGATACCGAGATATTTAATCTGAGTCCTCGAGACCCGCACTGGGGTGTCAAGATGTCCCCTGCGGGTAGTAGATAGGTCTAGCAGGTTGCTTTTACTCACGTTTACCCGGAAACCCGAGCGGATCCCGAAGTCGGCCAAGCATTCAAATACCACTCTCAGATCCTCCTGAGGACGTTCCAAAAATAGGAGTAGGTCGTCCGCAAAGAGGGCGACCTTAACCAGGACGCCTCCCACCTTTATCCCCCTGATGTCCTGATGATGGGCTAACACCCGAGATAGGGGTTCCAGGACTAAGTTAAATAGTAATGGTGATAGGGGACATCCCTGCCTAGTCCCCCGCTCCAGTGTGAAAGGGGCTGACAGAAAGCCCGGAGTGCTGATCCTTGCTAAAGGGGATGCATACAAAGCCTTCAGGTATGTCATAAATCCTCCCCAAAACCCCATTTTGTTCAGAACTGCCCACATCCACTCCCACCGCACATTATCGAACGCTTTTTCAGCATCTATGGATAATATGGCGGGGGAGTGGTGGGCCTCAGGGTGAAGGTGGACCTCATCTAGTACACTGATTACCTTCCTTAAGTTGGAGACTGCTGACCGACCCTGTATAAACCCCACCTGATCTGGGGAGATAATATGTGGAAGAAGGGACGCTAGTCGGTCTGCCATAATTTTAGAGACTATCTTTAGGTCAGTATTAATCAATGATATAGGCCTGTAACCCCCTGGGGAGGCCAGGTCCTTCCCCGCTTTGGGCAATACCTTGATATATGCTGTGTTCATGCCTTGGGAGATTGGGGACCCCTGTAGGTAGGAATTGTATAGTGTACGAAGGACCGGACTCACTTCCCCCGCTAGCAGTTTATAAAAGTCCCCCGTGTAGCCATCTGGCCCTGGCGCTTTGTTCGGCTTTAGGGATTTTATTGCATTGGCTATTTCCTCCAATGAGATATCTGCGTTTAATAGCGACCTGTCATCATCCGTAATAGCCGGCAACACATTGTCCGCCAGCCACTCACGGCTTGGGTGGCCCGAGGTCTGAGAGTCTGTGTATAGAGAATGGTAAAAGTCCTTCAGAATTCCGTTGATTTTAGCAGGGTGTGTGTGTGCTGTCCCTATAGTGTCTTTTAGGGAATGGATATGGTGAAAGGGGAGCCTTCCCTTAGCCAGCCGTGCCAATAGCCGACCTGGTTTGTTACCGTACCGGAACAGGGTAGCCTCAAAGTGTGACCTGACTACATTTTCCCTCCTCTCCAACCAACCCTCATAATCTGCCCGTACCGCTTGCCATCGTTCCCGGTTAATCTGAGAAGGGGAGGAGAGGAAGGTTGTGTAGGCCAGCCGCAACTGGGAGCTAAGATCAGTTATGTGTTCAGTGGTTTTGCGTCTCATGCCATGCACGTATGACATAATGCGTCCTCTGAGGACGGATTTAGCAGCATCCCAATACAGTTGCGGGGTTGCCAAGTGTTCTGCATTATGTGTCTGATATTCTGTCCACCATCCCTTTAGCAGGTCCCTAAAGTTCTCATCTCTGGAGATACCGTAAGGGAGTCTCCAGATGTAGTCAGTGCCCCTGGGAATTATGTCATGGAGATGCATGAGAACTGGGGCGTGATCGGATATGATTAAGTCCTCTATCCTGACCACGTCCAACCTAGGCAGGAGTGACCGGGACGCGAAAAGGTAATCTATCCTTGACCACGAATTGTGTGGAAATGAGAAGTGGGTATATTCTCGAGAGTCAGGGTTGGTCAGCCTCCATATATCTAACACGTCAACCACTCCAGCCCACCCCGGGAGAGCTAAATCCCTGTGTCTCGGGGGCAGGGCCGTAGGCCCTCCCGATTTCCTATCCTCCGTGTGGCACATAACGGCATTAAAGTCCCCCCCGATTATTCTATTGTGTACCCTATCCTGTAAGAGGGAGTCTGATAGGGAGGTAAAGAATTGTACGTTGTTCTCAGATGGTGCGTACACGTTTACTAATTGTAGGTCCTCCGTGGCTGTTGTGATGTGTAGTTTACAGATCCTGCCCTCATGGTCAGACCATGAGTGACCTACCTCATACCTGAAGGCTTTATGCGTAAGTATCAACACCCCGGCCTTGCGGTCAACTGACGGAGACCCGTAGACCTCTCCTACCCACATCTTTTTCAGCCTGAAGAAGTCCTCCTCCTCAAGATGCGTCTCTTGGAGAAAGACAATATCAGGGGAGAATCTCTTCAGGTGACGCAATATCATATTTCTTTTGTGCGGAGATCTGAGGCCTTTAACATTCCATGTTAGAACTCTAACCATAATTAGAAGAAAGAAAGATTATTAGAAACGGACTGAGAACTGAAACCCCCCCTGGACGTGAGCACCCCTCCCTCCCCAACACAATAACACCCCAACAATAAAACAATCTTGTTATGCTATAGAACCACTCATAGGCCCAGGTGGAGTCGCCGGAATGGCACCTGGTCTCCACCTTCTCAGGCTCGGGACTTCTCTTTTTTCCATGAGGAACATCATTTACTACCGAAACCATATTATATTCATCCTTGGGCCCCACTCCCCTTTGGCCGCCCCCACTAGCAATCATATAGAAATGGTCGACCCAAGAACTTAAAGTAAAGAAGATAGCCCGAGAGGGGGGCTAAGTAGAGTCACTGAGAACTAGGCAGGAAAAAGGAAATGGAACTGGGAAAGAAGGGGGGGGGGAGGGGAGGGAAGAAAGGAGGAGGGAGGGGGGAAAGGAGGAGGGAGGGGGGAAAGGAAGGGGGAAGGGAAGGGGGAGAGGGTATGGGAGGGGAAGGGAAGGGGAGAGGGTAGGGGAAGGGAGGGGGGAGAGGGTAGGGGGAGGAAAGGGGAAAAGGGAGGAAGGGGAATGTGGGAAGTAGGGAGGAACATAGGGGGAGAGAGAGGGACGGGGAAGTCCAGCCTGAGTTAGATAAGCGGGACTGCGCCGTCTCATCACAATGCAGCAAGGGTATCCCCTGCTCGGAGCTTCATGGCAGTACAGTCACGATCTCAGAGTCAGCTGCATCCTAGTACAGGATTGGGTAGGGTCACAGTCCTTCTTCGTTGCCAGCCCTGCGCGCTGGATCAGTACGGCGTGTCCTCTTCTCCTTAGGCGGCGCTGACCACACCGAAAGGCCTGGTGATACAGCAGGGGGCGGGGGGCTCCGCGCCCTAGGCAGCGTGCGTTGTAGGGAAGGCTCTCTTGGAGGGTCTCTGCCAGGAGTCTTGTCCGGGGAATCAGGCGGTTCCCTGTTCAGCAAGTCTTTCAACCCGTCCGCAGCTTCTTCAGCGGTATAGAACGAGGAGACGGAGCCGTCCGAATGAAACACCCTCAAAATAGCTGGGTACATCAGAGCAAATCGGATTTGTCTTTTGAAGAGGGCCGTGCAGATGGGGGATAGGAGCTTCCTTCGGCGGGACACCTCAGCGGAGAAGTCTCCAAATATGAGAAGCTTGTGCCCGTCTAACTCCAAGCCGAGTCTTCTGTTCTTGAAGGCACGCTGAATAGCTACTTTGTCTGTGAAGTCGAGGTATTTGACAATCACTTGGCGTGGCCGCGCTCTCGATTGCAGCCCCTGTGACACTCCCTCAGCCATTATTTGCCGCGGGTCCGGGCCCAGCCGGTGAGCTCTCTCGACTTTGCATGGCCTGGGGAGTTCCAACATGGCGGGGATGGTCTGCTCACATATGTACAACAAGTCCCTCTGACGGACGGACTCCGGGAGGCCCACTATACGGAGATTGTTCCTCCTGGAACGATTCTCCAGGTCTTCCAGTTTGTCCCACAGCCTCTTGTTATCATCCTCTAAGGCAGTAATGCGAGCGTCCCTCCCGTCCTCTGCCTCCTCCAGCCTCTGTACCCGCTCCTCAGCTAAAGTAATCCTCCCCCCATGTGCCGTTAAGGAGGCCTGTAGCTGCAGCAATGTGCTGGTAACTGCGGCTGTGATGGATTCTTGCAGCCCTGGCACGATCCGTTTGGCCACTTCTGCTGCTAGTGCAGCATAATCAATTGTCGCAAGGTCAGTGTTATCCTCTCCCCCTGAATAGTCCCGTTCTGACCTGACTGGAGACTGAGCCCTGGAAGAGGCAGGAGACGCCGCCATGTTGGCGCCCGCGTCCTCCGTTCTCAGCTGCTTGCCGCGTCCTTTATTCTTGGTCGCCTTGCCCTTTTTCTGCACGAACCGGTCCATTAGGGGGATCGGGCGTGCTTAATCCCCCTTTGGGGGCTGTAGGGTAAGTTTGCGGGTGGTCGGGACCGCGTTCTGTGGGAGCGCTCGCCGGAGCCGAGGCGACTAACGGCTTCACCTCATGGCGCCGGAACCGGAAGTCCCAATAATTTATTTTATGTTCAAGGGATACCTGTGCGCCTGAATGACCCCCTCGATGGTCACTCAGGCGCTGGAGTCTTTCAGCTGGCTGGTCAGGTCTAGCAGGACAGGACCTCACACGATGACCGAGTTAACCACAGTATAGGCAGAGGTTTTGTTGCAGGCGGAAGGCTCTTGGGTCTTGGCATCTGAGGCTCCAAGCTGCATGGGTTCTTCTTGTGACAGAGGAACAAAAGGAGGAGGCTGAGAAACAGAGTCAATGACAGGAAGAGAACTAGAAGACTCAGAAGTTCCTTTCTCCCTATGTCTGTCTCTGAGTCGCCTGTCAACCCTAATCGCCAAAGTCATTGTTTCTTCTAAGGTGTCGGGGGTAGGGTATACCACTAATAGGTCTTTAAGCTGGTCCGACAACCCCATCCGGAACTGGCACCGCAGTGCGGGGTCATTCCAGCCAGATGACACACACCACTGTCTGAATTCCGCACAGTACTCCTCCACCGGTCTCTTTCCCTGTTTCAAGGAAGTCAGTTGGCGTTCAGCTTCAGCTAGTAAGTCTGGATCGTCATACAGGAGTCCTAGGGCAGCAAAAAATCGATCCACGGAGGTCAACTCCATGGATCCAGGGGGTAATGAAAAAGCCCACTCCTGAGGAGGACCCTGCAAGAGGGACATAATAATGCCCACCCTTTGGTCCTCATCTCCAGAGGAGCAGGGGCACAAACGAAAAAACAACTTGCACCCCTCTCTAAATGTTCGGAAATGCTTCCTGTCTCCCTTAAAAACTTTTCAGGGAGCTGCACAGGAGGTTCCGGAAATAGAGGGGTGGTCATGGTCACCTGTCGGGGTGCAGTCTCTTGTTCCTGGACGCGCTCAGCAAGGTTCTGAACCAGCGTGTTCAGACCTTGCATCTGGTTCACCAGAGTCTTCATGGCGTCCATAATGCTAGGTTACCCCAACAAATTTTTTGGGCTGACTATTCTGTTATGGTCAGTATGGCAAAGGCAGTCTGACAAGACACGGACAGTGAGCCCTGAGCTGACCCCACCCACTGACCCTGCCTAATTGCCACGGACGGCCCTAAACGGCCCGGACAACCACGGAGTCGGTCCCTACACTAAATAGGTGCGACACACAGAGCACGGACAGACAAACAAAACACAATAAGAGGTGTCAGACAAACCAGGTCAGCAACAGTCGAGCGGCGAAGTACAAAAACAGCAAACAGGAGAATAGTCGAGGTCAGATGCAGAAGGTCCAGAATACAGAGATCAGAGGAACTAAACAGGGAGCTGAGCAGGCGAGTGAACTCTAATAGTCAGCAGGGAAGGGAGAAACTTGCTGCTTTTTATCTGGGATCAGAGACTAAGTCCAGCAGATGATTGGACCAGCCCTGATCCCAGCAGCAAGTTCCGCTGAGAAGATCAAGCAGAGTAGTAACCCCTGCACTGCCAGGAGTCTGCCAGGAAAAGCGGGTGTGGCTGTCAAATACAACATAATACAGACAGAGTAAAAAGAAAAACACAGACAAGCTCAGCGCTTCCTCGACCGCCCAGCATGGACCGAGGAGCGCAAAGTCATATTCCTAACAAACTCACAGGTGACATCTTCTTTGATCTGAGGCGATCGCTCTCCATTTCCTCTCCATCTGGCCCAGACCACCATGATGATTTCTTTCAGCTACAATTCATCTCTTCAGGACCTGTGTCATGGCCGTGGCGGCGTCCCGTGCTCCGGGCCGCCGCCGCGACCTCCCTCTGTCCCACGCAGCTGCCGGGTCCTTGTGCAGGGACCCGGCGCTGCTGTCTGTTCGGCCCCGGGGGGCGCCTCACCTCATCCCGCTCCAGTCTCCGTCTGTGCCGGCCGGCGCGCGCGTCCCTGCCTCCTAGGGCGTGCGCGCGCCGGCTGTCTCAGATTTAAAGGGCCAGTCCGTCCCTAATTGGTAGTTGCACCCAATCACTCCCTATAAATTCCAGCGTGCCCTGTCCCTCGTGTTGGAGCCTCTACATGCTTCCCATAGCGTTTGGCCCAGCTCCCTGTTGTTCCTGATTCCTATCCGCTACCTAGTCCCTGTTCCTGATTCCTATCCACTACCTGGTCCCTAGTCGTTGTTCCTGGTTCCTGCTCCCCTGTTACTCCATTGCTCCTGTGTTCAGCCTGTCACCTGCGGTTACGCCTACAGACCTCTGCCAGCACCATCTCCTGCCTACTGCTCCTGCCACGCCTCGCCTGCCGTCACTAGCAACCAAGCCAGGGGTAGCGACCTGCGGGTTGCCTGCCGCAGCAAGTCCATCCCGCCTTGCGGCGGGCTCTGGTGAAAACCAGCGGCCCCTTAGACTCCGCTCCCTGGTGAGGTCAGTGCCATCGCTGGTGACGGTCCAGTGGATCCACTACTCCAGGCGTTACAACCTGTCAGACAAACATCTTAGATTCCGCACATTTCCAGCAACTTCCTTCCCTTTTTCCCACCCATAGGCTCCTATACAGAAGTAACTCCACTGTTTGGTGTCATGTGCAGTAAAGTAAGGAGGTTTGTGGGTCCCGTGCTGTGCCCTCCATATAGTAATAATGCCCTCTGTCCCCATAGTAATACCCCCTGCTCTGCCCCATAGAAATGCCCCCTGCTCTCCCTCAGCACAAGAAAATAAATAATATCACTAATAACTAATAAAAAAATAAAATCATACTCACTAATTCGGGCAGGGGACTGGTCGTCTTCTCCCTTGTGTGAGCCTTGTGGATCCACCAGCAGGCGTGATGACGTCATCGCTCTGCGCCTGCTGGTGAGAGCGCCCTGACTGTATCTGTACTGATAGAAATGAAGAAGTGAAGAAAAATGGCCCCTGTGCAAATCCACATTGTCTCCTGCTCCTTCTGCTATCCCCCTTAGGAGACAAATATTCCATGCCTCTGTCTCACATTGTGTGTGTTTGCTGAGATCAGGCTGATGATGCAGACAGGGGGCAGGGCGTGATGTCACAGGAGGCTTTGCTGGATTCCCCAATCCCCTGAGTGATTCACCATCTCTGCCCGGCCAGAAGCAGGTGTTGCACTGATTTCTCTAATTGTGCAGACGTATGGAGTGAAATTAGGGCTGTGTTCACACATGTTGGAGGGTCATTACAGTACTGCAGCGTATTCACAAAAATGATGCAGTAACACAAGTAAATAATGCTAAACGGCAGAAAGGGTCAGAGCCTTATTGTGGGGCTCAACTTCAAAGATAAAAGATGCTTGATCATAATATGTATGTGGAAATGAAAAGGAAAAAAATCTAAAGTTTTTTACTTTATTCCAATATCAGCATTACAGGTAGAGAATACAGCGTGATGTGTGGTATTACAGGTAGAGAATACAGTGTGCTGTGTTACAGGTAGCGAATACAGTGTGCAGTGTGGTGTTACAGGTAGAGAATACAGCGTACTGTGTGGTGTTACAAGTAAAGAATACAGTGTGCTGTGTGGTGTTACAGGTAGAGAATACAGCGTGATGTGTGGTGTTACAGGTAGAGAATACAATGTGCTGTGTGGTGTTACAGGTAGAGAATATAGCGTGCTGTGCGGTTTTACAGGTAGAGAATACAGCGTACTGTGTGGTGTTACAAGTAAAGAATACAGTGTGCTGTGTGGTGTTACAGGTAGAGAATACAGCGTGATGTGTGGTGTTACAGGTAGAGAATACAATGTGCTGTGTGGTGTTACAGGTAGAGAATATAGCGTGCTGTGCGGTGTTACAGGTAGAGAATACAGCGTGCTGTGTGGGTGGGACCACAATGAAATCATAAATTACTGCAAATAATTCAGTAACACAATGAAACTGCAAAACAAATGGATTTTTGGTAGTTTTAAAAATGGAATAGATAGGTAAGTAATGCTTTATGCTTCTGCAAAAGTTTCATTTTTTCTAACCTCTACCTGGAGTTCCCCTTTAACTCCTTGCCGCAAAAAGCAGGTAGTTCAAGCAACATGACGTTTCTCAAATGTCATGCTTTCCCTGCCTCCCCCCTCTGTCTCTAAGTAAGATCGGGCAGCAGGAGGATGATGTGTCACACAGCCTCCTCCTTCTGCCACTGCCCTGGGGGCACGGCGTGCTCCCCCAGGGCAGTTAACACCATAGTTCCCCTCCAACTTGCTTAAGTTTCTGCAAAACACCTAAATGATTAATAAACTTATGAAATGTTACTTTGAATACTTTAAGGGGTGCAGTTTTTACAATGGAGGGATTTATTGGGGTAACTAACAGACAGGCCCCACAAATCCACTTCAGAAGTAAACTGGTCCCTAATAAAATCTGAATTTGAAATTTTCATGAAAATTTGAAAAATCGCTGCAAAATTTCGAAGCCCTCTAACATCCTAACAAGTAAAAGGACGTTTACCAAATGACGTCACCATAAAGTAGACATGTCGTAGATGTTGCAGTAATAATTAGTTTATGTGACATGACTATTTTTTTAGAAAAAGAAAATTTTGAATATAAAGTATTGTAAATTTTTCTCATTTTTGCGCAAATGTAGTGTTTTTTTACAAGAACTACTAAGTGTATAAACCAAAGTATACCACACACATAAAGAGGAATATGTCATGAAAAAACATTCTCAGAATAACTACGATAATTAAAAGCATTGCAGAGTTATCACTACATAAAGAGAGACAGATCAGATTTTTAAAATAGGCCCTGGTCATTAAGGCCAAAACAAGCAGAAGAGGCAAGGGGATAAGATTCGATAAATTGATAGTCTCCAGATGCTCGACTCCAGTCAAGGGTTAATGGTACCATG
This sequence comes from Dendropsophus ebraccatus, assembly GCF_027789765.1. Taxonomy (NCBI): domain Eukaryota; kingdom Metazoa; phylum Chordata; class Amphibia; order Anura; family Hylidae; genus Dendropsophus; species Dendropsophus ebraccatus. The sequence goes on from NC_091457.1 coordinate 70,434,804, forward strand.
GGCCCCGGGCAGATCAGAAATTGTGCCCCCCACAAACACAGCCCCTCTAGCCCTGCCCCCACCCCACTAACCTTGCCTCAAGCACCCCTCTCCCCGCGCTAGTCATGCCACTGACAAGGCAGGAAGCCAATGGGCTTTTCTATAAGTTATTATACTGCAGTTACATCAATTGACTCACAGGAGGCGTCTTTTCTGCATAAATTGCAAGTGGCATTGTTCACTTCTCCTTTTCCTCTCCATCTGGTCCGGCCATCATGAAGAATTCTCCAGCCATGTCTTATCTCCACAGGATCTGTCAGACAAACATTTTAGGTTCCTGGCTTCAGCATCATCCTTATCTCTATACAAACTCCCTATGTGTATTGCTTCACATTGTAGCAATGTCCCCTCTGTGCCCCCCCCCCCCCATATAAGCAGTTATGCCTTATATGTGCCTCAAAAATAGCAGTCTGGCCACCCCATATATTATAGGTGTAATCTGTGTCTCTGTATAGTATAGGCCTTCTCGGTTTCTCTATATAGTATAAGTCTCTTTATGCACCTGGATAGTATAGCCCCCTCTGTGCATCCATATAGTTAGACCTTGTTGTGTCTCCAAATAGAGCCCCTATATACTAGTTGGTCCTTCTACGCATTCAAATAGGTAGATACAAAACAAAAACTATTGGCATAAAGTCTGAATAATCACAATATCTTTAATTACCATGATAAGCTTACATGATATAAAAAAAAAAAAAAAAAAAAAAAAATTGCAATAAAATGAAAAAAAAATAATTTTATATTTAAAAACAACCACATACGTAAAATTACATATACTGTAGTTAAAAAAAAGGCCACATAGGAAAATGATTTGACAAGATATAGGTACTAGGAAGTGTCTAATAAAGTGCCCAATCAATATGTAAACATAGCCCCAACGATGTCTAGGCAATATTATATACAGACAAAAACCTCAGTAACATTAACACTCACTAATTTTACTAGTTCAGGGAACTGTCTTCCTCAATCCCGGTCTCCCTTTAATATGCTGGGCCTCATTATTACTCCATACCACTTCCAGGCTTCTCGGCGCACCGGACCGGAAGTCGAGGCCATGTCATTTCCGGGTCAGCAGCTCACCCGGCATCTGACGTCAATCATATGCACACGGAGGACATTGAGGCCGCCCGGAAGTGACCCACACGTCAACAACAGGCATTCAAATAGGCAGTAGCCCCAATGCCCCCCCCCCCCCCTTCCCCGTGGGGAGTATCCCGCATGGAGCTATTCCCCCTTGTAGTCAGTACCCTCAGTAAATTGTATCCACTGTGTAGATATTCTTCCTGTAGTAGCAACCCCTTCCCCCCGGCAATCTTTCTGTAACATGCCTCCTTTCCTGTAGGTAATAGCCCCCCTGCATTCTCCTAATTCCTCTGTGGACAGTGACCCCCCTCCAGTAGGCAATCCCCATGTAGATGGTGCCCTGGAAGGCAATCTATTCAGCCCTTCCTCTCCCCGCTCTGCCTGCACATCACTCATGTGCGGGGGATCTGGGGGAGAGAAGTCTCTTGCGGCCGGAGGTAGTAATGCTGCCTCTGGCCACAAGAGTGACTGGCAGAGTGTGTAGCTAATTTTTGCCAGTCAGGGTGCCTAGGTCGCATATTGTAACTGAGAGTTCATCGGGAACGCTCACAGTTAAAGGGCCAGAGCACATCGCTGCGGCTGGCAGCGCTGTTACTTCTCCCGCTGCATAATGTAACTGTGGCGCGGGACAAGCGGAGTATTAACTGGTTACAGCATTATAATGGGGGCAATCTCACTGGGCCCCTGGAGCTCAGTGCCCCGGGCGGTTTCCCAGATTGCCCTCATTATAATCCGCCTATGAATCCAGTTGCTTTCTGTTAGTTGTCAGAGATAGCAGCTGGAGCAGAAAAAGAGGTATTGTAGACCATTGTGTGGTAGATAGGTAGTTAAATATTTTCAAAAGATATCCAACAGTCCTTTTGAGGACTAGTAGTCTGTCAGTGCAAGTGAAAAAAAAAAAAAAAAATAAAAAAAAATAAAAAGAATTCCATATACTATACCAGTATTCAACAGAATAGTATACTGGTATTTAGCTAGTAATATTTAGATATCCACATCTATCCAAAAGTAATTTTCAGGATTAGTAGTTTAGTTCTATACAATATACCAGTAGTCTACAGAATATTATACTGGTATATAGCTACTAATAGTCAGTAATCCTCAACTATCCAAAAGTCCTTATCAGGAATAGAAAAAAAAAAACGAATCTGCCATACAGAATTGTACCAGTATTATACAGTCTAAACATTGTCTGACTTGGTATACACCATTGTATACTGTTCTACACATTTTTACTGACAGTAGTTTACGCACTACCACCAAAAAATAAAAACAGTACTTTTCTGACTAGTGTTAGAAAAAATCCTCTTCCTCCTATGTGCACTACATGGCGGTATCTGACGCCCACGGATGTGTGTGTAGTGTTACCAGTAATCCCAAACAAATTGCGTGGTTTCAGCTGCATTCTTTAACTGCCATGTGAGAACATGGCCTTATTTACAATATGGTAAAAATAGATAAACTTGGAAACCTCTCCTTCCTCTTATCCTTCTCTGGATAGGCCAGCACACCCACCCACATCCATCAGCTGTTTCAATTTAATGGGACAAGACTGTAATATCCTGCATAGCCACAGCTAACGGCAGACAGGTGTGTAACGCCACGTAAACGCTGAAGAGTCTTCAGCCTTGTTTGAGTGAAAATGTTACTATGTGCAACTAATCAACAGGGGTGCCGAGGGGGTAGCACCCCACCGATCTGACATTGAAGGCCAATTTGGAAGAAAAGAAAGGCATTAAATAACAAAGTTAGGTCTGCTACACAAATGAATGCATTTGTAGACAGCAAATGGGAAAGCATTGGGTAAACCACAAAGGTTTAAGAGTTAATCTGCTTAAAAGTATATTTTTCCACAAGTTCCCAGTCTTAATGGATGTTTAGCACAGATGCACAGTTACCACACAGATCGCAGCTGTTACCACCTCAGATGAGGAATTAATTTTCTTGAAAGAGACTCTACCACTTGTTCCTGTGTATGCTAATTCTGAAATATAGCCCAGTGGTGATCTGGATAATTCCTATGTGTCAAACTGTGAATAATTTAAAAATAAAAATAGGAAAAAAATCTACATTACGCACACTTTCATAGCGAGTCACAAAAAGTTGTCAAAGCATGCATTCTCTGCTATCTGTAAAGAGTCTTTAGAAACCAGTCAACGGCTTATGACCTTCATCTCTCTTCTGCCCTGGTGTCTGGCCCTCAGCAGGCTTTGAAATGAAATGAGATAAATATGAAATGAATTAAATGAACGGAATGGGCTGATAATCCTGGCTTGCGGTGGGCGAGATGTGTCACAAATAAGATTGTTGTGGATGAGACCAGGTATTGTTAACATTATTATTGATCATTTAAGAGTCAGTGAAAGGCTGTTTTCTCTGACTTTATTAACACATTTGTCTGGACTTTAACTGTAGAATCCTTTGGTTATTTATTTTTTATGTAGAAATATGGGGGGCATCTATGGTATAGAAAACATAGTGCAGATAATTAGGGGGACACTTGTGGCAAATGTGTAAATAATAATACATAAATCTTGGACTTTTGAGTAGGTAATTTCTGACTAAGGTACTTATGAATTCACATCCATCAGTGATGAAGCAAATCTGCGGATGAGACAGATGTCAAGCTGATGGTACACTTGAGGGAGCACATATTTATAAAGGGTATGGGTTAAAGGGGCGTTTGATGGTGTACAGTTGTTCACACTTGTAAATGAGACACTTGAAGGAGTTTTTCAGGGTAATATGATTGATAGCTTGTTCCCAGAACAATCCCCCCCCCCCCCCATTAGCTGTTTGGCACTTACAAATTAAGTTAATAGGAGTTTAGCTGCAGTAACCAGGCACCACCATTACACAATGAATAGAGCCACTTGCCTAAAGCCCTATTTACTAAGTTATATAGGTGCCAAACAGTTGATTTTCAGTGGTTCTGGGTATTGGCATCCTGCTAATCAGCACTTGATTGCCTATGCTAAAGGGAAATCCCCTTTATGGGACACAATAAGGGATAAAACACTTTAACCCTTTGAGGACCAGGCCCAAAATGACCCAGTGGACCGCACAAATTTTAATCTTAGTGTTTCCGTTTTTCCCTCCTCCCCTTCTAAGAGCTCTAGCACTCTCAGTTTTCTATCTACAAGCCATGTAAGTGCTTGTTTTTTACAGGAATAGTTGTACTGTGTAATGGCGTCATTCATTTTACCATAACATGTATGATGGAATTCCAAATATATTATTTATGAAGATATAAATAGGTGAAATCGTAAATAAGAATGCAATATGGTAACGTTTGGGGGGTTCCTGTGTCTACGTAATGCACTATATGGTAACAGCGACATTATACTATTATTCTATAGGTCAGTCCGAACACAACCATATGCAGGTTACACAGATTCTCTAATGTTATATATGTATTTTTTAATGAAATCCTTTTTTTTTGGCAATTAAATATTAATAAAATGGGCCTATTGTGACGCTTATAACGGTTTTATTTTTTCACCTACGGGGCTGTAATTTTCACCTATGGGGTGTAATTTTTTCCGCCATGATCTCTACTTTTTATTAATACAATATTTGTGAAGATCGGACGTTTTGATCACTTTTTATTGATTTTTTAATATATAATGTACCATAAAATCGGTAATCTGCGCACTTTTCCTCCTCTTTTCCTGTACGCCGCTAACCGATCACAATGACGCTTGTTATATTTTAATAGATCGGACAATTACGCACGCTACGGTATATTATATGTTTATCTATTTATTTATTTTTATATGTTTTATTTATATAATGGGAAAGGGGGGTGATTTAGACTTTTATTGGGGGAGGGGCTTTGGGGTAGTGTAATAGTGATTTGAACTTTTTTTTTTTTACACTTTTGAAGTCCCTTTGGGGGACTTCTACATTCACTACTTTGATTTATACACTGATCAATGCTATGCCATAGGCATAGCATTGATCAGTGTTATCGGCGATCTGCTCATTGAGCCTGCCTGTGCAGGCTCAGTGTGGCAGAACGCCGATCGGACCGCACGGAGGCAGGTAAGAGACCTCCGGCAGTCCGTTTCAATCACACTGCGGGGGTCCCGATCGGTAAGTGACAGGGGACTCCCCCTGTCACTTACACTTAAACGCCGCGGTCGCGCCGCTGCAGCGTGTCATTACCGGTGAGGTCCCAGCTGCTGTTTGCAGCCGGCCCCCACCTGCTATGAAGCACGCTCCTCTCCGAAGCACGCTTCATAGCGGGAGAAACACCCAGGACGTAAGGTTACGTCATGGGTCGTCTGGGGACAGACTTCCATGACGGAACCCTACGTCCAGGGTCGTCTAGGGGTTAAGGGGTTGTCTTACTACTTTTTAAGTATAAGCCAACTCAATGATCAGCTGATTGCTACAGGTCCAGCAAACTACTGCTTTAATCAACTGTTACCTCTAACGAAAGCCTTATCTGGTAATAAAGTGTTAACCTTTGTTTTGCTTTTGATTGACACTCTGCCTTTCCATTTATCCTCCACTTTGTCATCCTGGGTTCTGGGTCTCTGATCCAATCACGTGCTGGATCGGACCCCTGACGTCCTATATATAATTCCTTGGTATGTTAACCCTTTGCTAGCTATTAGTCTTTCTTTGTAAAGCGTGCTAGTGTTTCCTATGTGTAACAAACTTGCCTTCGCCCGTGGCAGCGCCACCCTCGCCTGACATATCAGCGCTGCTTCCCCGGGCTGCGAGGGTAGCGGGCATAGGGAAACGCCGGTCCATTTATCCAAATGCTGTGCAGAGTGTGAATGCTGTCAGGAGATTGAGGCCCCGGGTCAGTCAAATCCGGTCCCAGTCTTTCAGATCTCCTTGATCTGGTCTCCCTGAGAAGCTCTATATAAGGCTTCAGCTGCTTATGGGAGTTGCCTGTGAATTGGTTTCAAAGCATCACTAGCATTTATCTACCTGCTGATACCTGTTGTTCTACTGACCTCTGCCTGTACCTTGGATTTCCCTTTGTCTCTGTGATTTGGTTTTTGACGTGCTTCTCCTGGACTCTCTGACCTCGGCTTGATATCTGACTTTGTCTCTGTTTTGTGATTTTGTTCCTGGCGTGTTCTCCTGGTTTGACCTGGCTAGTCTGACTTTGTTAGTTCTGTCCTTTTCCCTATCCCTCACAATATCTTAGGAAGGGACTGTCGCCCAGTTGGGGGCCACTGTTTAGGGTGGTCGTCAATTAGGTAGGGACAGCAGGGGGGGTTAGTTCCAGGGCTGCACTCACCCTCTACCCCTCCTGACATTACAGATTCACAGGCCCTATATATTTCCACCATGGACTGCATGGAAGCTCAGATACAACACTTGACTCAGTCAGTGCAGGACCTGGTGGAAAGAGTGCATTTAAAGGAGACTACTCCAGTTCAGGCAGTGGCCTCAGGCTTTACTAAGCCAAAGATTAAGATGCCAGACACTTTTTTCTGGAGACAGAAAGCTTTTTATTGTCTTTAGAGAGAGTTGCAAGCTTTACTTCAGACTCAGACCCCTATCATCTGGTTCAGAAAGTCAGCAAGTAGGGATCATTATGTCCCTGCTCAGAGGAGACCCTCAAGAGTGGGCATTTTCCCTCCCCCCTGAGGCACCGGAGTTCCGTACGGTGGATGAGTTCTTTTCAGCCCTAGGGATACTGTATGATGAACCAGATCGGGCAGCTTTAGCAGAATCTAAGCTTCAGTTTTTGCGTCAGGGCTTCAGACCTGTTGAAGAGTATTGTGCAGAATTTAGAAAGTGGTGTGTAGCTTCTGGTTGGAATGATCCAGCACTTAGGTGGCAGTTTAACCAAGGATTGTCTGACCAGTTGAAAGATATGTTGGCGTGTTACCCTCATCCTGAGACATTAGAAGCAGCCATGACTTTAGCTGTTAGACTGGACCGACGCTTGCAGCAACGCAGGAGAGAAAAGCAGTCCACAATAGCCTCATTTTTCAGCTCTGAGACTGTGCCACAAGTGGAGGTGGAACCCATGCAAGTTGGAATGGTTCTGTCTCCTGCTGGCCGGCGAGAAATCCGCAGAGAGAAAGGGCTTTGCTATTACTGTGGATCTGCTTGTCACTACATACAAGAATGTCCCAAACGTCAGCAAGCTGAAGAACTTCAACGCCTAGGTGGTCACAGGGAAGGCCATATAGGCAAAGAGGTATTTCCCACTGTATAAAAAAAAATTCTGTTGCCAGTTTCGCTTAGTTTTGAAAATAACTCTGTTTGTGGGTCTGCATTAGTTGACAGTGGTGCTGCAGCTAATTTTCTTGATTTAAAGGTAGCTCAACAATTGGGGTTGCCCTTGGTGTCCTTGCTTAACCCTTTAAAGTTGATAGGGGTAGATGGTACTCCTTTAGGGACTGGTTCAGTCCGCCACTGTACCCCTAAGATCTTGTTACAGGTGGGGTTACTGCATTATGAATATTGTTCATTTTATGTTATGGAAGGTCCTCTGAAATTATTCTGGGGTTACCCTGGTTAGAACTGCATAATCCGGAATTTAACTGGACCACTGGAGAATTGATTAAGTGGGGGTCTGGATGTTTTGACCAATGCTTTTCTGTATGTCTAACCAATCTCTGCAATGGAGAGAAGGAAATACCTGATTACATTGTTGATTTTGCTGATGTTTTTTCAGAAACTGGAGTTAATGTTCTTCCCCCTCACCGTCCTTACGATTGTGCAATTGAACTGCTTCCTGGCACCAGGTACCCAAAGGGAAGAATATATAATCTTTCTGGGCCAGAGAGGCAATCCCTAAAAGATTATGTTAATGAAAGTCTTGAAAAGGGGCATATCCGGCCCTCTGTCTCACCTCTAGGAGCTGGTTTCTTCTTTGTTAAAAAGAAAGATGGTGGTCTTCGTCCATGCATAGATTATCGTGGTTTAAATAAAATTACAGTGAAGAACCAGTATCCTCTTCCTTTGATTCCAGACTTGTTCAATCAGATCTTGGGAGCCAAGTGGTTCTCTAAACTAGATTTGAGAGGTGCCTACAATCTCATCCGAATAAGAGAAGGGGATGAGTGGAAAACGGTCTTTAATACCCCAGAAGGACATTATGAGTATTTAGTTACGCCATTTGGTCTCAGTAATGCTCCTGCTGTTTTTCAAAATGTTGTGAATGACCTGTTCAGAGACTGCGTTGGTCAGTTTATGGTTGTCTACTTGGATGACATACTGATTTTTTCTAAAGATAAATCCTCCCATATTCAACATCTCAGGCATGTTCTTCAGGTCCTTAGAGAGAACCATTTGTATGCTAAACTAGAGAAATGTGTGTTTGGGGTCAAGGAGATTCAATTCCTTGGGTATGTTCTGACCCCTAATAAGTTTTGCATGGACCCCGAAAAAGCCCTACAGCGATTTTTAGGGTTTGCAAATTATTATCGTAAGTTTATTAAAAACTTTTCTGTAATTGCCAAGCCATTGACAGATTTAACCAGAAAAGGGTCAGATGTTGAAAATTGGAGCCAGGTTGCTGTTTCTGCCTTTGAGACACTGAAACAGTGTTTTATACAGGCTCCTGTCTTGGTCCAACCAGATCAATCCAAGCCTTTTATTGTAGAGGTTGATGCATCAGAATCTGGTGTTGGGGCAGTCCTGTCCCAAGGCCCCACTACTTTCACAAATTTGCGTCCTTGTGCTTTCTTTTCTAGAAAATTCTCTGTTGCTGAACGAAATTATGATGTGGGTAATAGAGGGTTACTGGCGATTAAGTGGGCATTCGAGGAATGGCGCCACTTCTTAGAAGGTGCATGTCACCAGGTAACTGTCTTAACTGATCATAAGAATTTAACATACCTGGAATCTGCAAAGCGATTGAATCCACGCCAGGCCAGATGGGCACTATTTTTCACTCGTTTTGATTTTGTTGTTACTTTCAGGCCAGGTTCCAAGAATGTGAAGGCTGATGCCTTGTCGCGAAGCTTCCTGGGCAACCAACCCTCTGATCCTGACCCTGAGCCTATTTTACCCCCTGGGGTTATTATCTCTGCTGTTTCCCCTGACCTGGCATCTAGTA